>NC_138307.1:13927500-13987500 GCF_965601325.2 Salmo salar
CAGCACCCACCTAACCTTATTACCTAAATAACCTCAAGAGGTAACAGTCAAGTCTAGTCCAAACAAAGAAGAGACAGAGACAGTGGCAGAAAGAACAGCCCTACAGGCATAAATACCATTTAGACACTATACATATCTGCTTGTTACAGACAGACAGACAGACAGACAGACAGACAGACAGACAGACAGACAGACAGACAGACAGACAGACAGACAGACAGACAGACAGACAGACAGACAGACAGACAGAGAGACAGAGAGACAGAGAGACAGACAGACGAGTCAACAGCCATCCGGCCTAGTGCTTCCTGGGCCCGGAGAGAAGCCTGGGGCTGGATAAGAGATTCTGTCAGGGGACTGAGGGTTTTCCCTGGGGAGAGGGAGGGGAAGGATGAGTGATGTGAGCGTGTGCGTGTCGGGGGTCTCTGCCAAACATGGCCCACCTGTTAAAAGAAGGGGCTAATGAGCCACGCCTGGGGGAGTGTGAGCATCTGTGTAGAGCGAGGGGGAAACCACAGATTCCTAGGAAAAAGGGAAAGACAGGAGAGGAAAGGGGGGGGGGGGGTATAATGAAATATTGCGCAACAGGGGCAACAGTCTTGTACAGGGCGGTGTGTTTCCTCACATAAAGGGCAGGGTGAAAGAGGCCTTTTGTCTGGGAGTGTAAGTTGAGCTTCACACAGACGTGCATACGCATAAGAACACGTACACACACAAAGGTGACCAACGTAATGACTGAATTGGCCAGATTTGTCCCAACACATATGTATGCCCACACGCGCATGCACGCTACACGCACGCTACACGCACACACTGATGGCAGCTGCAAACTTAGAGATTAAGGCCAGTGTGACGGACATGCTTATGGCTACAGCTCAGAAAGAGAGAGAGAGGAAATGGAGAGAGAGAGAGAGAACTAAAAGATAATATGAAGTGAAAATGTGCATCTGCTCATTAAAGCCACACTCTGTAAGCAGGCCAGCATCAAATGGAAGGATAAACTTCATTCATTGAAATAACTGGAGAACTCAGACTGTGGCTTTACATTGTAAAGGAAGACAGTTGCATGTTCAGGCTTTCTGTTGGTGTTCAAACCCCCGACTTTACGTTATAGATGTGAAAAGTGCTAGAGGTCATTTCAGTTCCGCTGAGCTAATGTCTCTCTCTCTCTCTCTCTCTCTCTCTCTCTGTCTATCGCTTTCTATTCCTCCTCTCCCTATGATGTTATGAAAAAAGAAGAGGAATGAGAAAAGGGGAGGGAAGAGGAGAGAGAGATGGGCTGAATGTCTTTGTGTGATCAGTTCATTGATGACATGGTGATTCTCTCTGCTCAGACTAGAGGCTGCATCTCTCCATTCTCCCTCTGTAATCCCTGTCACATCTCACCCCCCTAATCAACCCTTCACCTCTCCTCTCATCCCTTCCCTGATCCAGACAGATGCTCCCCTGCGATGCCCTCCTCTCTCTCTCTCTCTCTCTGTGTGTGTGTGTGTGTGTGTGTGTATCTCCTAGGCAGACACTCCCCTGCGATCCCAATCCCAGATCAGATGCACCGGAATTCCAAGCCAGGCCAGCTGTCGTCTTGGCAATGCTCCGTGATTGTCTGATCACCATGGCCAATCGACACACACACACACACACACACACACACACACACACACACACACACACACACACACACACACACAGTTTATTTTCACTAACCCTAACCCCCAAAGTTAAGCTCAAAATAACATTTGAACAAATTCAGGACCTGAAAAAAGTCCTGCCTTTTCAACACAGTTCTTGTTTCCCTACCTTGTCAGGACATTCAGGTCAATTATTAGGACATTGGTGTCATGATAAGAAACACAAACGCACAGATCTGCCAACCAGACAAACAAGTCCTCAGAGCAGAAATACAGGCTGCTGAGGGAAAAGAGAAAGAGATCCCCTCATCTTATGCGCCTCCCGTCCTAAGACCCAGACTTACCCATCTTACTGCACTCAACCATGGTGTGTGTGTGTGTGAAGCTCTCCAGCCCCAGAGAACAGAATTCCACTAATGAGGGAGGAATCAGAGAGAATCCAAGGAATCTTAAACAAATTCCAGATAAGACCCTGTGTGTGTGTGTGTGTGTGTGTGTGTGTGTGTGTGTGTGTGTGTGTGTGTGTGTGTGTGTGTGTGTGTGTGTGGCTGTAAACCTCCCACACTGAGTCAAGGCCTGCAGTCTCAACTATCCTTCTACTATAGTGTGTGTGTGTGTGTGTGTGTGTGTGTGTGTGTGTGTGTGTGTGTGCGTGCCGAGACATTGAACATTAACGCAGCAGAATACTCAGACTTCAGACCCGCCGGCAGATCCTCATCTCACCTACACTGTCTGTCTGTCTGTCTGAGAGAGACTTGTTGGGCATGGATTCTATAATAACAGATTTTACACACACTGTCAGTGACTGCAGACAATTAGTATCTGGAGAACCATGAATCTGACAAGGCTCAACTTGAGAGTTTCTCAATACAGAGTGTTTTATAACTGTCTAGACTGTGTCACAAAATCCAACCAACGGGGCGACACAGGGGGAACGAATAAAACGCGACACAGCGAAGGAATTGAAATCCTACGGGTGGTCCTACTACTATCTTGTAGTTTATCAGTGGTCATTCTGCATGCAGCGCACTTCCACTTGGGGAATGCTATGCTAACGTCAGCTAGCATCTTGGGGAATGTGATCCGGTTGCCAGTGGATACCAACGTTGTCCCAGAGCAGCAGGATGATGATGTCACACAAACCCAGTCCTTATTGTTGATGTGGTCCAGCTGTCATCAAGCTCTCATATCCTCCCTCCCTCAGAAAGTTATTCTACAGCTCATTTCTGTCCAGGCATGAGGCATCAAGGTTAAAACAACTTCAAACATCTGCAAAATAAACCTTAGTCAACAGAACACACACACACACACACACACACACACACACACACACACACACACACACACACACACACACACACACACACACACACACACACACACACACACACACACACACACACACACACACACACACACACACTTACCTGATATGGAGGTCAATAAATGACCAACAGGATGCCAGAGAGAGAGAAGTTAGACAAAAATATTGATGCAATGGTTTCAAAACTCGGATTCCATCCTGTCCAACATCTCGTTTCTGCACTTTTAATATGAAGCCATCATAGTAGGCTGCAGAATAACCATTTGAGTGTGTGTACGTTTACATTAAAGGATTGCATTTTTTTATCGTCAATTGCACACAAGGTCCAACCCGAAACGTAGACATCCGCTTGTGACCCAACCCCTCTAAAACGGGAGGTGTGAGGGGCTGCTGTTGTCTGGGTTAAAGGAAGAACGACAGATTTTTCACTTTGTCGGTTTTGGGGTTTGAACAGGTAACCTTTCGGGTTACTGGCCCAACAGGCCAGATGCTGTGTTGAATTCTAGATGTGTGTCTATTGTCAGAGCCTTTCTGTGATCATCAGTCACACACAAAAGGGTAACCCTCGTTGTGGCGATTAACATTCCACACTGGGGGAGGTGATGAAACATTCCATTTCCTAGTGACTTTCTCTCTCTTTCTCCTCCTCTCTCTTTATCGCCCACCCTCTCCCTCCCCCCTATCTCTCCCTCCCAGAGTTCTGATGAGTGCAGTATTGGGGACACGTAGTTGTGTCTGTAGTAAGGCTTGTCATTCTGGTTAGCTGTGTCTAGGCGTGATGAGACTGGCCCTGGGCTTATATCATCATCACTGACTGACTCCTCATACACATCTGGAGACACACACACACACACACACACACACACACACACATACACATACACATACACACACACACACACACACACACACACACACCACACACACACACACACACACACACACACACACACACACACACACACACACACACACACACACACCAGTCAGGACACAGGCTTATTAATGAGAAGAGGTCAAATCAAACACACACAGCCATAACAGACAAACACAAAATAAACAATTATTTATAAAAACACACACACACACCCTAAACTGAACTATAGGCAAAAGGCATTGTGGGTGACTGAGTTTAGAAAGCTCTCTTCAGGCACTGTTGACTGACATTTACATGAATCAAATAGTGTGAAGGAGAAAAACACAGGAAGGAAGGAGAGACAAAGAGCTTATGACAGGGAGGAGACAACGGGCCATGTGAGTGACCAAACGCAACACATAACACAGTAACATCACCACATCAATCACACACACATTTTCGTATGACTCATGCACACAAAAACATCATACTAGTCAAAAACTGCCAGCCTTTTAAATTATAGAGTCTCTTTCTGTGTGTGTGTGTGTGTGTGTGTGTGTGTGTGTGGGACTCAGAAAGTGCGGATTGTAAAGAGTCAGATTTTATGGAGAAGAGAGGAGAGACTGATTCTAATGATTCTCTCTCTGTCTCCATCTTCTCCCCCCCCCCCTCCCCCTGTCTGTGATGGCTGGGAAGCTGCTATTTTTCAGGTCACTGGGTATTGCTACTCAGCAGGAGTCCACACACACACACACACACACACACACACACACACACACACACACACACACACACACACACACACACACACACACACACACACACCCTCCAGGTGGGGCGAGGGATTATTGAGACAGCCCTTTGTGTCATCTGATGAGGAGAAAGAAAGAGAGAGTAGATGAAGAGAGAAGAGGAGGAGGAACAGACTGGGGTGGGTGAGGAGGAGATCATTAGTTAGTGGGTGAGGAGGAGATCATTAGTTAGTGGGTGAGGAGGAGATCATTAGTTAGTGGGTGAGGAGGAGATCATTAGTTAGTGGGTGTGGAGGAGATCATTAGTTAGTGGGTGAGGAGGAGATCATTAGTTAGTGGGTGAGGAGGAGATCATTAGTTAGTGAGTGAGGAGGAGATCATTAGTTAGTGGGTGTGGAGGAGATCATTAGTTAGTGGGTGAGGAGGAGATCATTAGTTAGTGGGTGAGGAGGAGATCATTAGTTAGTGGGTGTGGAGGAGATCATTAGTTAGTGGGTGAAGAGGAGATCATTAGTTAATGGGTGAGGAGGAGATCATTAGTTAGTGGGTGTGGAGGAGATCATTAGTTAGTGGGTGAGGAGGAGATCATTAGTTAGTGGGTGAGGAGGAGATCATTAGTTAGTGGGTGAGGAGGAGATCATTAGTTAGTGGGTGAGGAGGAGATCATTAGTTAGTGGGTGAAGAGGAGATCATTAGTTAGTGGGTGAGGAGGAGATCATTAGTTAGTGGGTGAAGAGGAGATCATTAGTTAGTGGGTGAAGAGGAGATCATTAGTTAGTGGGTGAGGAGGAGATCATTAGTTAGTGGGTGAGGAGGAGATCATTAGTTAGTGGGTGAAGAGGAGATCATTAGTTAGTGGGTGAAGAGGAGATCATTAGTTAGTGGGTGAGGAGGAGATCATTAGTTAGTGGGTGAGGAGGAGATCATTAGTTAGTGGGTGAGGAGGAGATCATTAGTTAGTGGGTGAGGAGGAGATCATTAGTTAGTGGGTGAGGAGGAGATCATTAGTTAGTGGGTGAAGAGGAGATCATTAGTTAGTGGGTGAAGAGGAGATCATTAGTTAGTGGGTGAGGAGGAGATCATTAGTTAGTGGGTGAGGAGGAGATCATTAGTTAGTGGGTGAAGAGGAGATCATTAGTTAGTGGGTGAAGAGGAGATCATTAGTTAGTGGGTGAGGAGGAGATCATTAGTTAGTGGGTGAGGAGGAGATCATTAGTTAGTGGGTGAAGAGGAGATCATTAGTTAGTGGGTGAAGAGGAGATCATTAGTTAGTGGGTGAGGAGGAGATCATTAGTTAGTGGGTGAGGAGGAGATCATTAGTTAGTGGGTGAGGAGGAGATCTTTAGTTAGTGGTTGTGGAGGAGATCATTAGTTAGTGGGTGAGGAGGAGATCATTAGTTAGTGAGTGAGGAGGAGATCATTAGTTAGTGGGTGAAGAGGAGATCATTAGTTAGTGGGTGAGGAGGAGATCATTAGTTAGTGGGTCAGGAGGAGATCATTAGTTAGTGGGTGAAGAGGAGATCATTAGTTAGTGGGTGAGGAGGAGATCATTAGTTAGTGGGTGAGGAGGAGATCATTAGTTAGTGGGTGAAGAGGAGATCATTAGTTAGTGGGTGAGGAGGAGATCATTAGTTAGTGGGTGAAGAGGAGATCATTAGTTAGTGGGTGAAGAGGAGATCATTAGTTAGTGGGTGTGGAGGAGATCATTAGTTAGTGGGTGAGGAGGAGATCATTAGTTAGTGGGTGAGGAGGAGATCATTAGTTAGTGGTTGTGGAGGAGATCATTAGTTAATGGGTGAGGAGGAGATCATTAGTTAGTGGGTGAGGAGGAGATCATTAGTTAGTGGGTGAAGAGGAGATCATTAGTTAGTGGGTGAAGAGGAGATCATTAGTTAGTGGGTGAAGAGGAGATCATTAGTTAGTGGGTGTGGAGGAGATCATTAGTTAGTGGGTGTGGAGGAGATCATTAGTTAGTGGGTGAGGAGGAGATCATTAGTTAGTGGGTGAGGAGGAGATCATTAGTTAGTGGGTGAGGAGGAGATCATTAGTTAGTGGGTGAGGAGGAGATCATTAGTTAGTGGGTGAGGAGGAGATCATTAGTTAGTGGGTGAAGAGGAGATCATTAGTTAGTGGGTGAGGAGGAGATCATTAGTTAGTCGGTGAGGAGGAGATCATTAGTTAGTGGGTGAGGAGGAGATCATTAGTTAGTGGGTGAGGAGGAGATCATTAGTTAGTGGGTGAAGAGGAGATCATTAGTTAGTGGGTGAGGAGGAGATCATTAGTTAGTGGGTGAGGAGGAGATCATTAGTTAGTGGTTGTGGAGGAGATCATTAGTTAATGGGTGAGGAGGAGATCATTAGTTAGTGGGTGAGGAGGAGATCATTAGTTAGTGGGTGAAGAGGAGATCATTAGTTAGTGGGTGAAGAGGAGATCATTAGTTAGTGGGTGAAGAGGAGATCATTAGTTAGTGGGTGTGGAGGAGATCATTAGTTAGTGGGTGTGGAGGAGATCATTAGTTAGTGGGTGAGGAGGAGATCATTAGTTAGTGGGTGAGGAGGAGATCATTAGTTAGTGGGTGAGGAGGAGATCATTAGTTAGTGGGTGAGGAGGAGATCATTAGTTAGTGGGTGAAGAGGAGATCATTAGTTAGTGGGTGTGGAGGAGATCATTAGTTAGTGGGTGAGGAGGAGATCATTAGTTAGTGGGTGAGGAGGAGATCATTAGTTAGTGGGTGAAGAGGAGATCATTAGTTAGTGGTTGTGGAGGAGATCATTAGTTAGTGGGTGAAGAGGAGATCATTAGTTAGTGGGTGAAGAGGAGATCATTAGTTAGTGGGTGAGGAGGAGATCATTAGTTAGTGGGTGAGGAGGAGATCATTAGTGGGTGAAGAGGAGATCATTAGTTAGTGGGTGAGGAGGAGATCATTAGTTAGTGGGTGAGGAGGAGATCATTAGTTAGTGGGTGAAGAGGAGATCATTAGTTAGTGGGTGAAGAGGAGATCATTAGTTAGTGGGTGAAGAGGAGATCATTAGTTAGTGGGTGAAGAGGAGATCATTAGTTAGTGGGTGAAGAGGAGATCATTAGTTAGTGGGTGAAGAGGAGATCATTAGTTAGTGGGTGAGGAGGAGATCATTAGTTAGTGGTTGTGGAGGAGATCATTAGTTAGTGGGTGAGGAGGAGATCATTAGTTAGTGGGTGAGGAGGAGATCATTAGTTAATGGGTGAAGAGGAGATCATTAGTTAGTGGGTGAGGAGGAGATCATTAGTTAGTGGGTGAAGAGGAGATCATTAGTTAGTGGGTGAAGAGGAGATCATTAGTTAATGGGTGAAGAGGAGATCATTAGTTAGTGGGTGAGGAGGAGATCATTAGTTAGTGGGTGAAGAGGAGATCATTAGTTAGTGGTTGTGGAGGAGATCATTAGTTAGTGGGTGAAGAGGAGATCATTAGTTAGTGGGTGAAGAGGAGATCATTAGTTAGTGGGTGAGGAGGAGATCATTAGTTAGTGGGTGAGGAGGAGATCATTAGTGGGTGAAGAGGAGATCATTAGTTAGTGGGTGAGGAGGAGATCATTAGTTAGTGGGTGAGGAGGAGATCATTAGTTAGTGGGTGAAGAGGAGATCATTAGTTAGTGGGTGAAGAGGAGATCATTAGTTAGTGGGTGAAGAGGAGATCATTAGTTAGTGGGTGAAGAGGAGATCATTAGTTAGTGGGTGAAGAGGAGATCATTAGTTAGTGGGTGAGGAGGAGATCATTAGTTAGTGGTTGTGGAGGAGATCATTAGTTAGTGGGTGAGGAGGAGATCATTAGTTAGTGGGTGAGGAGGAGATCATTAGTTAATGGGTGAAGAGGAGATCATTAGTTAGTGGGTGAGGAGGAGATCATTAGTTAGTGGGTGAAGAGGAGATCATTAGTTAGTGGGTGAAGAGGAGATCATTAGTTAATGGGTGAAGAGGAGATCATTAGTTAGTGGGTGAGGAGGAGATCATTAGTTAGTGGGTGAAGAGGAGATCATTAGTTAGTGGGTGTGGAGGAGATCATTAGTTAGTGGGTGAAGAGGAGATCATTAGTTAGTGGGTGAAGAGGAGATCATTAGTTAGTGGGTAAGGAGGAGATCATTAGTTAGTGGGTAAGGAGGAGATCATTAGTTAGTGGTTGTGGAGGAGATCATTAGTTAGTGGGTGTGTAGGAGATCATTAGTTAGTGGGTAAGGAGGAGATCATTAGTTAGTGGTTGTGGAGGAGATCATTAGTTAGTGGGTGTGGAGGAGATCATTAGTTAGTGGGTGAGGAGGAGATCATTAGTTAGTGGGTGAGGAGGAGATCATTAGTTAGTGGGTGAAGAGGAGATCATTAGTTAGTGGGTGAGGAGGAGATCATTAGTTAGTGGGTGAAGAGGAGATCATTAGTTAGTGGGTGTGGAGGAGATCATTAGTTAGTGGGTGAGGAGGAGATCATTAGTTAGTGGGTGAGGAGGAGATCATTAGTTAGTGGGTGAAGAGGAGATCATTAGTTAGTGGGTGTGGAGGAGATCATTAGTTAGTGGGTGAGGAGGAGATCATTAGTTAGTGGGTGAGGAGGAGATCATTAGTTAGTGGGTGAAGAGGAGATCATTAGTTAGTGGTTGTGGAGGAGATCATTAGTTAGTGGGTGAAGAGGAGATCATTAGTTAGTGGGTGAAGAGGAGATCATTAGTTAGTGGGTGAGGAGGAGATCATTAGTTAGTGGGTGAGGAGGAGATCATTAGTGGGTGAAGAGGAGATCATTAGTTAGTGGGTGAGGAGGAGATCATTAGTTAGTGGGTGAGGAGGAGATCATTAGTTAGTGGGTGAAGAGGAGATCATTAGTTAGTGGGTGAAGAGGAGATCATTAGTTAGTGGGTGAAGAGGAGATCATTAGTTAGTGGGTGAAGAGGAGATCATTAGTTAGTGGGTGAAGAGGAGATCATTAGTTAGTGGGTGAAGAGGAGATCATTAGTTAGTGGGTGAGGAGGAGATCATTAGTTAGTGGTTGTGGAGGAGATCATTAGTTAGTGGGTGAGGAGGAGATCATTAGTTAGTGGGTGAGGAGGAGATCATTAGTTAATGGGTGAAGAGGAGATCATTAGTTAGTGGGTGAGGAGGAGATCATTAGTTAGTGGGTGAAGAGGAGATCATTAGTTAGTGGGTGAAGAGGAGATCATTAGTTAATGGGTGAAGAGGAGATCATTAGTTAGTGGGTGAGGAGGAGATCATTAGTTAGTGGGTGAAGAGGAGATCATTAGTTAGTGGGTGTGGAGGAGATCATTAGTTAGTGGGTGAAGAGGAGATCATTAGTTAGTGGGTGAAGAGGAGATCATTAGTTAGTGGGTAAGGAGGAGATCATTAGTTAGTGGGTAAGGAGGAGATCATTAGTTAGTGGTTGTGGAGGAGATCATTAGTTAGTGGGTGTGTAGGAGATCATTAGTTAGTGGGTAAGGAGGAGATCATTAGTTAGTGGTTGTGGAGGAGATCATTAGTTAGTGGGTGTGGAGGAGATCATTAGTTAGTGGGTGTGAGTGTTTGAGAAGCACAAACATTACAACCATGTGCCCAATCATCACGTACGGGGACATTGTGTGTGGTTGAGTGTGTGTGTGTGTTTATCAGCTCTGCTTTGTGACTCAGAGGTCCCCTGCGGTCCTCTTCTCTCTTGTGCATTCACTTTTCTTCTTCTCCTCGCACTCTTTTCATACACTCCCCGTCTTCCCCCCTCTCTCTTTCCATACACTCCCCCTCTCTCTTTTCATACACTCCCCCTCTCTCTTTCCATACACTCCCCCTCTCTCTTTTCATACACTCCCCCTCTCTCTTTCCATACACTCCCCCTCTCTCTTTTCATACACTCCCCCTCTCTCTTTTCATACACTCCCCCTCTCTCTTTTCATACACTCCCCCTCTCTCTTTTCATACACTCCCCCTCTCTCTTTTCATACACTCCCCCTCTCTCTTTTCATACACTCCCTCTCTCTCTTTTCATACACTTCCCCTCTCTCTTTTCATACACTCCCTCTCTCTCTTTTCATACACTCCCCCTCTCTTCCCCCTCTCTCTTTTCATACACTCCCCCTCTCTTCTCCCCCTCTCTCTTTCCATACACTCCCCCTCTCTCTTTTCATACACTCCCCCTCTCTCTTTCCATACACTCCCCCTCTCTTCTCCCCCTCTCTCTTTTCATACACTTCCCCTCTCTCTTTTCATACACTCCCCCTCTCTCTTTCCATACACTCCCCCTCTCTCTTTCCATACACTCCCCCTCTCTCTTTTCATACACTCCCCCTCTCTCTTTCCATACACTCCCCCTCTCTTCCCCCCTCTCTCTTTCCATACACTCCCCCTCTCTCTTTTCATACACTCCCCCTCTCTTCTCCCCCTCTCTCTTTTCATACACTCCCCCTCTCTTCTCCCCCTCTCTCTTTTCATACACTCCCCCTCTCTCTTTTCATACACTCCCCAACTCTTGTCATACACTCCCCTTCTCTTTCCCCCCTCTCTTTTAGCCTAGTCTGAATAGGCTGTGTCAGTGATGAGTGACTGGTGAATGGAGCTTGTGTGTGTGTGTCTTTGAAGTCAAGCATCAGAGTAGAAGCAGTGAAGCGAGAGAGAGAGGAGTGGTGGGGGAAACACACAGACATGCATGCATGCATGCACACACACGTACCCACATTCAGTGTCCTTCCTTGCTTCTACCCATGATGAAAATCTCCAGTGCTCTGTGATGCAGAGCTAGGTGTGTGTGTGTGTGTGTGTGTGTGTGTGTGTGTGTGTGTGTGTGTATATATACACACTACATGACCAAAAGTATGTGGACATCTGCTCATCGAACATCTCATTCCAAAACCATGGGCATTAATATGAAGTTGGTCCCCCCTTTGCTGCTATAACAGCCTCCACTCTTCTGGGAAGGCTTTCCACTAGATGTTGGAACATTGCTGCAGGGACAGACGATTTTTACGCGCTACACGCTTCAGCACTCGGCAGTCCCGTTCTGTGAGATTGTTGCTCCTAGACATTTCCACTTCACAATACCAACACTTACAGTTGACCAGGGCAGTTCTAGTAGGGCAGAAATTTGATGAACTGACTTGTTGGAAAGGTGGCATCCTATGACTGTGCCACGTTTAAAGTCATTGAGCTCTTCAGTAAGGCTCCCGAGTGGCGCAGTGGTCTAAGACACTGCATCTCAGTGCAAGAGGTGCCTGGTTTGAGGTGCCGTTTGAATCCAGGCTGCATCACATCCCATAGGGCGGCGCACAATTGGCCCAGCGTTGTCTGGGTTTGGCATCATTGTCAATAAGAATTTGTTCTTAACTGACTAGTTAAAAGGTAAAAACAAAGAAAAAAAGGCCATTCTACTGCCAGTGTTTGTCTATGGAGATTGCATGGCGGTGTGCTTGATTTTATACACCTGTATAAAACGGGTGTGGCTGAAATAGCCAAATCTACTAATTTGAAGGGGTGTCCAATACTTTTGTGTATATAGTGTATCTATCTCAAACTCAGATCATTTGGAGTTAAGCACTTCCTGAGCCTGAAGCATCATTTCCCCTCTGTGCAGGAAACTGGCACACAGGGAACAGATAACAACGGGATGACAAAAGAAACAACACCCTTCACAGAGAGACAGACAGATGTGAAAGAGTGGATAGGAAATGTAGGGAAGGAGAGAGAGCGGGAGGGAGGGAGAGAGAGAGAGATGGGAGAGACCACATTGTCTTCTTAATGAATCCTTTTTGAGGAGTTCAGTAGGTCCGTCTGTGTGTGTCACAGTCTGGAATTTGCATCTTCCCACAATTCAATTAGCATGGCTGTCAGATCATGGGCTCTGTTCACATTCTTCCCCTAAGCCCCACACGCGCACACCAAATAAATGCCTTCTTCTTGCTAATCAGTCACTGGCCAGCAGCGGCGGGCGGTGACAATTATGATGAGGGAGGATGATTCTTTTTATTATGAACATGGCCTTATTTCTATTACAGCATATTGGATGACTGTCATTCATATTCCATTCACCCAGTTCAATGTAACATCGATAGGTTTAGCCTACTACATGACTCTCAAATTTTCCCTGTACCCATCATGAAGTTGCTACAACCTAGCCTATGAAAGACAGTTCACAACGTAGGTGCACAGCTCGAGAGAATCTTGAGTAATTAAGGTGACAGACAGGGACACATTCAATACCTCCTTGCACACTCTTGCCTGCATCTAGCTGATCTAGAGTGTAATCATTAGTCCAACAGTTGCAAAACGAGAACTTCTGTTGGACAAATTCAGGTATGTATCTCCCCATTTCATTCCATTTGCTTCCATTTAAGAAACGTTTTTCAACAGAATCGGCGCAATGAATACAACCCTGATCACATGCAAACACAGATCACTTTCATACCAGCCACATAGAAACAGCTCGTTTTATATACAGTACCAGTCAAAAGTTTGGACACACCTACTCATTTATTAGTTTGACTATTTTCTACATTGTAGAATAATAGTGAAGACATCAAAACTATGAAATAACACATATGGAATCATGTAGTAAACAAAAAAGTGTTAAACAAATCAAAATCTATTTTATATTTGAGATTCTTCAAAGTAGCCACCCTTTGCCTTGATTACAGCTTTGCACACTATTGGCATTGTCTCAACCAGCTTCATGAGGAATGCTTTTCCAACAGTCTTGAAGGAGTTCCCACATATGCTGAGCACTTGTTGGCTGCTTTTCCTTCACTCTGCGGTCCAACTCATCCCAAATTGGGTTGTGGTCAGGTGATGGTGGAGGCCAGGTCAACTGATGCAGCACTCCATTACTCTCCTTCCTGGTCAAATAGCCCTTACACAGCCTGGAGGTGTGTTGGGTCATTGTCCTGTTGAAAAACAAATGCCAGTCCCACTAAGGGCATACCAGATCAGATGGCGTATCGCTGCAGAATGCTGTGGTAGCTATGCTGGTTAAGTGTGAATTCTAAATAAATCACTGACAGTGTCGCCAGAAAAGCACCCCCACACCATCACACCTCCTCCATGCTTCACGGTGGGAAGCACACATGCGGAGATCATCCATTCACCTACTCTGCATCTCACAAAGACACAGCGGTCAGAACCAAAAATCTCAAATTTGGATTCATCAGAACAAAGGACAGATTTTCACCGGTCTAATGTCCATTGCTCGTGTTTCTTGGCCCAATCAAGTCTCTTCTTATTATTGGTGTCCTTTAGTAGTGGTTTCTTTGCAGCAATTCGACCATGAAGGCCTGATTCACGCAGTCTCCTCTGAACAGATGATGTTGAGATGTGTCTATTACTTGAACTCCGTGAAGCATTTATTTGGGCTGCAATCTGAGGTGCAGTTAACTCTAATGAACTTATCCTCTGCAGCAGAGGTAACTCTGGGTCTTCCTTTCCTGTGGTGGTCCTCATGAGAGCCATTCATAATTTCTCTTTGCTTATTTGAGCTGTTCTTGTCATAATATGGACTTGGTCTTTGACCAAATAGGGCTATCTTCTGTATACCACCCCTACCTTGTCACAACACAACTGATTGGCTTAAACACATTAAGAAGGAATGAAATTCTACAAATTAACAAGGGACACATGTTAACTAAAATGCATTCCAGGTGACTACCTCATGAAGCTGGTTGAGAGAATGCCAAGAGTGTGCAAAGAAAATATATATATATATATAAAACATTTTTAAAAAATTCCATTGCAAAAATTCCATTGCAAAGCTGACATCAAGGCAAAAGGTAACTACTTTGAAGAATCTAAAATACATGTTTATTTGTTTAACACTTTTTTGGTTAGTACATGAGTCCATTGGTGTGATTTCATAGTTTTGATGTCTTCACTATTATTCTACAATGTAGAAAATAGTCAAAATAAAGAAAAACCCTTGAATGAGTAGGTGTCCAAACTTTTGACTGGCACTGTATATAATTCCTTTTTGCATCTATTTAAGCGCTCTCCTCCTCTCACCTTTTCCCTTCGCGTGTGGACTTCAGTGCACAACACATCAGGTGTCTGTGACCAGCCGAAAAAAACCTTTCCAAGCCAAACCTTCATGTCATGACCGCTAACCGCATACAAAATACATCATTGTCATGTCATAGTCAACATAGTTACTAGGACTAGCGTGCTAGTAAACCCGCTATAATCATGCAGTACAGTGTACAGTCAGTAGCAAGCAGTTTCACCGGCGGGCCCCGGTGGCAATAAATGAATAATTGACTTGAAAGAGTTCCAGTGTTGGATAGCCATAGCCAGCTAGCTAACATAGCATCCCTCTCTGTTTGAGTAGGCTAAACTAGTTACCTGCATTCAATGCTAGCTTAGTAAGTGAAACAAAATAATGACAAAGAAATATAGCTCTCTCGCTCTTGCTTTTCTGTTCAACTATTTTCTTTCTCTTTGAGTCAACTACTCACCACATTTTATGCACTGCAGTGCTAGCTAGCTGTAGCTTATGCTTTCAGTACTAGATTCATTCTCTGATCCTTTGATTGGGTGGACAACATGTCAGTTAATTGCTGAAAGATCTCTGACACTGTAGGTTGGAGGACATCCTCTGGAAGTTGTCATAATTACTGTGTAAGTCTATAGAAGGGGGTGATAACCATTAATGTACCCAGAGGAGGACGGAAGCTAGCTGTCCTCCGGCTACACCATGGTGCTACCCAACAGAGTGCTGCTGAGGCTACTGTAGACCTTCATTGCAAAACAGTGAGTTTTATTAATCAATTATTTGCTGACGTGAATATATTTAGCATAATTAACTAAAGAGGATAACTTTTGTAATGTTTCACTATTTTTATGAAATTCACTGAGGAGGATAGTCCTCCCCTTCCTCCTCTGAGGAGCCACCACTGCTTCCCAGCTAACGCTATGCTAATTAATAGGCCGTAATCATGTTCCCACTGCAAGCATAGCTTAGCGTAGCGGGCCTTATTAACAACCATAGAAATGTTGGCTAATTGCTAATCAGTCAGTGCACGGCTAAGTGTTCTGTGGGCTGAGAAATCCCTTAGGCGAGAAAGAGCAGGGTTGCGTTCAGAATGGCAGAACATTGTGGAATGTTCAGATCAAAATATGTTGAGTAAAACAAGCCTAGATGGAGCCCAGTGGCGCAGTATGTAACATGTCCTTCAATCCCCTTGGTGGGTTGTGGACTAGAGCTCAACTCTAGTAGTAGTCCTGTCATCACTATCGTCAACTTGTTGTGTGAGATAACACCACAGAGAAAACCTCACACCTCACAGTGTGCGTGTGTGTTTAACCAGAAGTCCCCACACGAATAGCAAACGAACAAACATTTTGTTGGTCCCCACAAGGTCAAATGCTATTTCTAGGGGGTTTAGGGTTAAGGTTTCAATTATTGTTAGAATTAGCTTTAGGAGCTAGGGTTAGGTTTAGGCTTAGGAGCTAGGGCTAGGTTAAGGTTAGGAGCTAGGGTTAGGTTAAGGTTAGGAGCTAGGGTTAGGTTAAGGTTAGGAGCTAGGGTTAGGTTTAAGGTTAGATTTTGGGGTTAAGGTTTGGGAAAATAGGATTTTGAATGGGACTGAACTATGTATCCCCACAAGGTTAGTTATACAAGACTGTGTTTGTTTGTGTGTTTTCGCGTGTGTCTCACACACACACACACACACACACACACACACACACACACACACACACACACACACACACACACACACACACACACACACACACACACACACACACACACTACTCTCAAAACAGTGAGAATGAAGCAAACTGTGACAATTTCCACAGTGCAGGCTCTCCCTCTCTAACCATCTCTCTCCTGCTCCCCATCCTTTCACCCCTGCCATTTCTCCTTCTCCCCGCCATCTCTCCCTCGCCATCTCTCTCCCTCTCCCCCGCCATCTCTCTCCCTCTACCCCGCCATCTCTCCCTCTACCCCGCCATCTCTCTCCCTCTCCCCCGCCATCTCTCCCCCGCCATCTCTCTCCCTCTCCCTCGCTATCTCTCTCCCTCTCCCCCGCCATCTCTCCCCCGCCATCTCTCCCTCGCCATCTCTCTCCCTCTCCCCCGCCATCTCTCCCCCGCCATCTCTCTCCCTCTACCCCGCCATCTCTCTCCCTCTACCCCGCCATCTCTCTCCCTCTACCCCGCCATCTCTCTCCCTCTCCCCCGCCATCTCTCCCCCGCCATCTCTCTCCCTCTCCCCCGCCATCTCTCCCCCTCTCCCCCGCCATCTCTCCCTCTCCCCCGCCATCTCTCCCCCGCCATCTCTCTCCCTCTCCCCCGCCATCTCTCTCCCTCTCCCCCGCCATCTCTCCCCCGCCATCTCTCTCCCTCTCCCCCGCCATCTCTCCCTCGCCATCTCTCTCCCTCTCCCCCGCCATCTCTCTCCCTCTCCCCCGCCATCTCTCCCTCGCCATCTCTCTCCCTCTCCCCCGCCATCTCTCCCCGGCCATCTCTCTCCCTCTCCCCCGCCATCTCTCTCCCTCTACCCCACCATCTCTCTCCCTCTCCCCCGCCATCTCTCCCCCGCCATCTCTCTCCCTCTCCCCCGCCATCTCTCCCCCGCCATCTCTCTCCCTCTACCCCGCCATCTTTCTCCCTCTACCCCGCCATCTCTCTCCCTCTCCCCCGCCATCTCTCTCCCTCTCCACCGCCATCTCTCCCCCGCCATCTCTCTCCCTCTCCCCCGCCATCTCTCTCCCTCTCCCCCGCCATCTCTCCCTCGCCATCTCTCTCCCTCTACCCCGCCATCTCTCCCCCGCCATCTCTCCCCCGCCATCTCTCTCCCTCTACCCCACCATCTCTCTCCCTCTCCCCCGCCATCTCTCCCCCGCCATCTCTCTCCCTCTACCCCACCATCTTTCTCCCTCTCCCCCGCCATCTCTCTCCCTCTCCCCCGCCATCTCTCTCCCTCTCCCCCGCCATCTCTCTCCCTCTCCCCCGCCATCTCTCTCCCTCTCCCCCGCAATCTCTCCCTCGCCATCTCTCTCCCTCTACCCCGCCATCTCTCCCTCGCCATCTCTCTCCCTCTACCCCGCCATCTCTCTCCCTCTCCCCCGCCATCTCTCTCCCTCTACCCCGCCATCTCTCCCCCGCCATCTCTCTCCCTCTACCCCGCCATCTCTCTCCCTCTACCCCGCCATCTCTCCCTCGCCATCTCTCTCCCTCTCCACCGCCATCTCTCTCCCTCTCCCCCGCCATCTCTCTCCCTCTACCCCGCCATCTCTCCCCCGCCATCTCTCTCCCTCTACCCCGCCATCTCTCTCCCTCTACCCCGCCATCTCTCCCTCGCCATCTCTCTCCCTCTCCACCGCCATCTCTCCCCCGCCATCTCTCTCCCTCTACCCCGCCATCTCTCTCCCTCTACCCCGCCATCTCTCCCTCGCCATCTCTCTCCCTCTCCCCCGCCATCTCTCTCCCTCTCCCCCGCCATCTCTCTCCCTCTACCCCGCCATCTCTCTCCCTCTCCCCCGCCATCTCTCTCCCTCTACCCCGCCATCTCTCTCCCTCTCTCCCTCTACCCCGCCATCTCTCTCCCTCTCCCCCGCCATCTCTCTCCCTCTGTTTCAGCAGAAGTGACAGAAGCACATTCCCAGCCATACGGTCTCTTCACAATGTGTGCACTATTCCGAACATCCACTGTGTACACAAAACATTAGGAACACCTTCCTAATATTGAGTTGCACCCTCTTTTGCCCTCAGATCTGCCTCAATTCGTCGGGGCATGGACTCTACAAGGTGTCGAAAGCTTTCCATAGGGATGCTGGCCCATGTTGACTCCAATGCTTCCCACAGTTGTGTCGAGTTGGCTGGATGTCCTTTGGGTGGTGGACCATTCTTGATACACACGGGAAACTGTTCAGTGTGAAAAACCCAGCAGCGTTACAGTTCTTGACACAAACCGGTGCGCTTGGCACCTACTATCATACCCCGTTCAAAGGCACTTAAATATTTTGTCTTGCCCATTCACCCTCTGAATAGCACACATACACAATCCATGTCTCAATTGTCTCAAGGCTTAAAAATCCTTCTTTAACCTGTCTCCTCCCCTTCATCTACACTGACTGAAGTGGATTTAACAAGTGACATCAATAAAGGATCATAGCTTGTCTATGTCATGGAAAGAGCAGGTGCTTTTATGTTTTGTACACTCAGTGTAAATTTTGTGTGTGAGAGTGTGCACGCGTGCGTGTTTGTCACCTGTTTGCAAACATCTAATTACTGCCTAAAAGCTTGCCGTGTATTCCACATAGAGAGAGAGAAAGAGTGAAAGAGAGAAAGAAAACTGTAGAATGCTGGAATTTTTTTAAGATTATTAATTTGGGGAAATGTGCACACAAACACGCAGACACACCGGTATAGGAAAACTGAGATTCCCGGTGTGGGAATGTGGTGTTGGGATTGTAGGGATGAAGGAGTAACCATCTTTGGAATGTTGAGCAGCCCAAGATTAATCCCTGATAATCTGATTGGATTAAAACACGACGACCT
Organism: Salmo salar; assembly: GCF_965601325.2. Taxonomy (NCBI): domain Eukaryota; kingdom Metazoa; phylum Chordata; class Actinopteri; order Salmoniformes; family Salmonidae; genus Salmo; species Salmo salar. Next base: position 13,946,547 of record NC_138307.1, read on the forward strand.
GTCTGGTCAGTCACGCACCGGCACCCAGTTCACCCTGCAGTGATCTACGTTGTGATGCTTAAACAGCGAGTGATCCAGGCAGATTGACAGGCATGCTAATTGAAACCTCCCCCTCTACAGCAATGAAACAACACACTCTCTGCCTTCACTCTCACCATCCTCTTCTCCACCGTTTCACTCAAAAGCCCTACCCATTTTCCCATGCCTCCTCTCATCCTCCTCTGTCCCGTTCCCTCCTCTCATCCTCCTCTGTCTCGTTCCCATCTGCCCTCCCCTTCTCTTACACTACCATCCTTTTCTACTCTCTTCCTCCTCTACCCTTTCCATCCCCTCATCATCATCCCCCCCCCCCCCCCCCCATCGTCTCCACTCCTCTTTCCCCTCCTCCCATTTGTAGCCATTCATTAGGACAGACCATTTGGTAAAACAGACATTTTAGAAATTGCAGTAAATCTTCCATGAAAAAATACATTTAGCTTAATGTAGAAATCACGCTCTGATGAATAGAGAGAGAAATAGGGGGACGAGAGAGAGATGGAGAGGGGGAAAGAGAGAGAGCGAGAGAGGACCAACAGCTATAAAGCCACCAAGCGGAAAGCATGCCTGCTGTTTCATTAGGAAATGACACCATCACAGAGGGAGATGGAGGGAAAGAGAGAGAGATGGCGAAAGAAAGAGGGAGAGAGAGGGAAAACTATTGATGAGGACACAAAGACACACACACACAAAGTAAACTGTGTAGAAACAGATGTGAGCAGATAAACATTCTCCCTCCAGCCTCTGGAGTAGCTAGAGGCATCATCACCTCTGACCATCACAGAGCCTTGTGCCAGGAATACCAGCAGTACAGTGCATGTGTAACCAGTGGAAGTAATCACCCGGATTAGAGTGGAGTCAAACCCCGCAGGGGTCCTCTTACAGCAACAAAAGTCCACACAGACAGACGAAACAGAGAGAAGGGCTGGAGCCAAATCTTCTCTGAATTAAAGTGAGGGTAGTTTTCTCTGCCAATCTGTCTAACAGTCTGCCTGCATAGCGATCCCTGAAGATAAAGGAGTAAGCTGCTTTTCCAAAATAAACGTTTTCTTTCGTTTTCAGTAGAATCATCAATTCAGGCCTAACTGTAGCAACATTTCTGATCCAATGTTGATTCAATGGCTTACAGTAATCAATATTCAACATGTTTCAAGCGTTTTACAAACCACTAAAACGATGCATCACTGTTCGATATGCTACAAGTTTGAAGGATCAAGACCTACTGTTTTAATACTGCTTAGTTTGACAGCATGATTCTCTTATAGCTAATTCGAGTTGACAGTTAGGTTACCCTATAAATCTATCCCTTCGGATATGGTAAAAAAACACATTACCGCGCAACACAAATTCATATGACAGCCTGTCATTAAAACACTGTCAAACAAACTGCGATGGATCTGCTGCTACAGTAAGTCCACACACAGAGTGAGAGAGAATCGTCCAGGCATGCTCCCTAATGACGTGCTCATACCACCCGATTATTAATGATCTTCAACAATTGTCAGGTGTTGGGAGACCCACAGGCTGTGCACGCTTTTGATCCAGCCCAACACGCCTGATACAACCAGTCAACTAGCCTATTTTATCTCACCTTTCATTTTTCATCTTGGTCTCCTTTTTATCTAGAACTCCTGGAACACAATTTTTTAGCTCGGTCCAGTCCGCGTGTAAGCCACAACTCCAACCGGTGGAGAACCGGGAGAATAACCAGGTCTCTTTTCGGTTGGGTCGATAACAGGTACACTTCTTCTGACCCGGTCTACAGTCACACGGAACCTCCAACCTCACATTCTGAACCAGGTGTCTCCCGAACGTTGTCCCTCCTGTCTTCTGAATGTGTAAAAACACGATCACGTCTTCTCCTTTGATTTCAAATTCCACCGTTCGCTCCAAATCCCGGACTGGGAAATAGTATTTCTTGACGTAGTGCGGGTCTGGGGAAGGGAAAATGTCCCCACCATCGTCCTCCTCAGTGAAATATCCGTGTGGTGAGCCGAAATTGATAACCCCAGGCGCGACGTATTGATATAAGATCAGCATAAAACAGACGGAGCCGACTACAATTAGGAGAAATTTGCTGCTCGCCTCAACCATGGTCCTTCCAATGCTTGGTAAACGTTACCATTTCCCGGTAAACCGACTCGAAGGGATCAGAACAGCGTAACTAGAATGCATTCCTGTTGTTGTACTATCTCTCCCCAAGCAAACGGAACAGGACGCGGTCATATCAATGGGGTAGGTTACAGAAGCGATTATGTGAATACAATGTAACTAAACTAAGAGTATTTACAGTGTACAGAGAGACCCGTAAAATCCAGAGCAACAATGTGTGTTCTCCGTTTGCTCTCGTCCCTGTGTTGTTGCATGTGTGTCCTCTTCGCTGCATTACTATTGAGCTATGTACCCAGGATCCTCAGCGAAATAACCCACCTTCTTTCAGCACAACACACACATTCCCAGTCTCTCTCTCTCTCTTTCTCTCTCTCTCCCCCCCCCCCTCCCCTCTCTCCCACACACACACACACACCACACACACACACACCCACACACACACACACACACACACACACACACACACACACACACACACACACACACACACAGAACAGGACGAATTACATTTTTGAGGAACAAGATCCGCTTTGAATTCTACAAGTAGTCTAGTTCTACTATAGTTTATTAACTTGTAGTTTATATACAATTAAATTAAATCTATTTAAGGGTCTAAAGAACGGTGGTGCTTTATGGTGCTTTATTTAATACCCAAAGAAAACAAAATTATAATAGGAACTAATTATGTAATTACCATATTACAATGCAATTTCTTCGTAGTCTATCAAGTAGAAAACAGACTGTAAAATAAAGTTTTACCTAACCCACCAGAGATTGTTTTCTGGTAAAACCAGCCGTAAACCACTTAGCAAATAGCAATGTAAGGTTAGAGTATTCAATTGTCCACATCCAGCAGAAATGAGAAGTGAAAAGAATGATACAACGAAAACAGAAGTGTCAGAGTGGAAACGCAGAATCTGTAAAAATCCAAATAACTTCACAGATCTTCATTGTAAAGGGTTTCAACACTGTTTCCCATGCTTGTTCAATGAACCATAAACAATTAATGAACATGCACCTGTGGAACAGTCGTTAAGACACTAGCAGCTTACAGACGGTAGGCAATTAAGGTCATAGTTATGAAAACTTAGGACACAAATGAGGCCTCTCTACTGACTCTGAAAAACACCAAAAGAAAGATGCCCAGGGTCCCTGCTCATCTGCGTGAATGTGCCTTAGGCATGCTGCAAGGAGGCATGAGGACTGCAGATGTGGCCAGGGAAATAAATTGCAATGTCTGTACTGTGAGACGCCTAAGACAGCGCTACAGGGAGACAGGATGGACAGCTGATCGTCCTCGCAGTGGCAGACCACGTGTAACAACACCTGCACAGGATCGGTATATCCGAACATCACATCTGTGGGACAGGTACAGGATGGCAACAACAACTGCCTGAGTTACACCAGGAACGCACAATCCCTCCATCAGTGCTCAGACTGTCTGCAATAGGCTGAGAGAGGGTGGACTGAGGGCTTATAGGCTTGTTGTAAGGCAGGTCCTCACCAGACATCACCAGCAACAACGTCGCCTATGGGCACCAACCCACCGTCGCTGGACCAGACAGGACTGGTAAAAAGTGTTCTTCACCGACGAGTCGCAGTTTTGTCTCACCGGGGGTGATGGTTGGATTCGCGTTTATCGTCCAAGGAATGAGCGTTACACCGAGGCCTGTACTCTGGAGCGGGATCAATTTGGAGGTGGAGGGTTCGTCATGGTCTGGGGTGGTGTGTCACAGCATCATTGGACTGAGCTTGTTGTCATTGCAGGCAATCTCAACGCTGTGCGTTACAGGGAAGACATCCTCCTCTCTCATGTGGTACCCTTCCTGCAGGCTCATCCTGACATGACTCTCCAGCATGACAATGACACCAGCCATACTGCTCATTCTGTGTGTGACTTCCTGCAAGACAGGAATGTCAGTGTTCTGCCATGGCCCGCGAAGAACCCAGAGTGGGGTAACATCTCACAGCAAGAACTGGCAAATCTGGTGCAGTCCATGAGGAGGAGATGCACTGCAATACTTAATGCAGCTGGTGGCCACACCAGATACTGACTGTTACTTTTGATTTTGACCCCCCCTTTGTTCAGGGACACATTATTCCATTTATGTTAGTCACATGTCTGTGGAACTTGTTCAGTTTATATCTCAGTTGTTGAATCTTGTTATGTTAATACAAATATTTACACATGTTAAGTTTGCTGAAAATATATGCAGTTGACAGTGAGAGGATGTTTCTTTTTTTGCTGTGTTTAGATTAGGCCTATTATAATTAGGCTGAACACTTACCAAATAGGTAATATTAGGCTACCTATTGATTAATTTAACCATGTGATATTGTATTTTATATAGCCTACCACTGAGGAAGGCTGGGGTGTATCCTGTTGTTTCCTGGATTGCCATTATTAATAGCAAAACATTTTTTTTAACGAGCCTACAAGATCACAAAAAGACTAACGAAATTTCCCAGAAACATAGAACCAACCTCTCTGTGTAATATTTGTTATAAGTACAGCGCTGTTCGCGTTTCTACTGCTAGAGGGAAGCGCTGAGCAGCGTCGGTCTTTTCTCCCCACACGGAACAAGTTGTCAGACGCATAGTTAGGCCAAAATACTTCCCTCAGGCTATTTTTGTCGAACAAGTTTTGGCTTATCAGATGTTAGATTGGGAAGACATGTTTCAAGCTCTAGATGTGGAGATAAATATTTGTGTTACAGCTGAGCTGACACTAGTTTTCTATAGGCCCATCTTTCCCTTGTGGTTGGAGGTTAGAAACAATTAAACTAACCTTGATTAAGCTGAATTAATGTCTGGCTTTAAAGGCACAATTGTATGATTTTGATTGTCGTTGTAATGTGCTGATTCGGTCTTTCTTTCTTTCTGTCTTTCTGTCTCTTAATCCTCTATTTTTACAAGATCACAGCACACCACAACTAGATGTGGGCTACACACTACACAGGCATACTGTCACAGCTGTTAGAAGGAGCGGACCAGGATGCAGCGTTTTCGTAGTTCCACATATTTATTTAACCAGTGAAACCGAATGCAACAATTAAACACTTCAAAATATACACAAAACAACAACCGTGACGCAGGAGGATCAAATACACTCACAACGAATAATCACCCACAAACACATGTGAAACAAACATCAACTTAAATAGGACCTCCAATTAGAGACAACGACAACCTGCTGCCTCTAATTGGAGGTCATGTCAAACAACCCCAACATAGAAATGCAAAACTAGAAACTGAACATAGACATACAAAAACAGACAAACACCCCATGTCCTACTCTACCATAGAAAATAACCACTCACTATGGTCAGGACGTGACACATACAGTGCATTCAGAAAGTATTCAGACCCCTTGACTTTTTTCACATTTTGATACATTACAGCCTTATTCTAAAATGGAATAAAAAAATAAATGTCTCATCAATCTACACACAATACCCCATAATGACAAAGCAAAAACTGTTTTTTAGACATTTTAGCAAATGTCTTAAAAGAAGAGGAAATATCACATTTAAATAAGTATTCAGACCCTTTACTCAGCACTTTATTGAAGGATATTTGGCAGCGATTACAGCCTAGAGTCTTCTTGGGTATGACCCTACAAGCTTGGCGCACCTATGTTTAGGGAGTTTCTCCCATTCTTCTCTGCAGATCCTCTCAAGCTCTGTCAGGTTGGATGGGGAGCATCGCTGCACAGCTATTTTCAGGTCTCTCCAGAGATGTTCGATCGGGTTCAAGTTCGGGCTATGGCTGGGCCACTCAAGGACATTCAGAGACTTGTCCCAAAGCCACTCCTGTATCGTATTCGCTGTGTGCTTAGGGTCGTTGTCCTGTTGGATGGTGAACCTTTGCCCCACTCTGAGGTCCTGAGCGCTCTAGAGCAGGTTTTCATCAAGGATCTCTCCGTACTTTGCTCCATTCATCTTTCCCTTGATCCTGATTAGTCTCCTAATCCCTGCCGCTGAAAAACATCCCCACAGCATGATGCTCTCAACCAGCCTCGTGAGGCAGTCACCTGGAATGCCTTTAAATTAACAGGTGTGCCTTGGTAAAAGTTAAATTATGTAATATCTTTCCTTCTTTGAGCAAATCAGTTTTGTTGTGAAAAGGTAGGGGTGGTATACAACAGGACAACAGGACTTCCATGTCCTAGAAGCTCGGGGGCGGTGGCAAACTACTCATCCGGTATAGAAAATCAGAGCCATAGCCCTATTTGGTAAAAAGCCAAGTCCATATTATGTCAAGAACAGCTCAAATAAGCAAAGAGAAATGACAGTCCATCATTATTTTAAGACTTGAAGGTCAGTCAAGCCGGAAAATATTAAGAACTTTGAAGGTTTCTTCAAGTTCATTTGCAAAAACCATCAAGCGCTATGATGAAACTGGCTCACTTGAGGACCACCACAGGAATGGAAGACCCAGAGTTACCTCTGCTGCAGAGGATAAGTTCATTAGAGTTACCAGCCTCAGAAATTGCATTCCAAATAAATGCTTCCCAGAGCTCAAGGAACAGACACATCTCAACATCAACTGTTCAGAGGAGACTGTGTGAATCAGGCCTTCATGGTCAAATTGCTGCAAAGAAACCACTACTGAAGGACACCAATAAGAAGAAGAGACTTGCTTTGGCCAAGAAACACGAGCGATGGACATGAGACCGGTGGAAATCTGTCCTTTGGTCTGGGATGAGTCCAAATTTGAGATTTTTGGTTACGACCGCTGTGTGTTTGTGAGACGCAGAATAGGTGAATGGATGATCTCCGCATGTGTGGTTCCCACCGTGAAGCATGGAGGAGGAGGTGTGATGGTGTGGGGGTGCTTTGCTGGTGACACTGTCAGTGATTTTTTTATTTTATTCAAGGCACACTTAACCAGTATGGCTACCACAGCATTCTGCAGCTATACGCCATCCCATCTGGTTTGTGCTTAGTGGGACTATCATTTGTTTTTCAACAGGACAATGACCCAAAACACACCTCCAGCCTGTGTAAGGGCTATTTGACCAAAAAGGACAGTGATGGAGTGATGTATCAGATGACCTGGCCTCCACAATCACCCAACCTCAACCCAATTGAGATGGTTTGGGATGATTGGACTGCAGAGTGAAGGTAAAGCAGCCAACAAGTTCTCTGCATATGTGGGAACTCCTTCAAGACTGTTGGAAAAGCATTCCAGGTGAAGCTGGTTGAGAGAATGCCAAGAGTGTGCAAAGCTGTCATCAAGGCAAAGGGTGGCTACTTTGAAGAATCTCAAATATAAAATATATATTTTTATTTGTTTAACACTTTTTTGGTGACTGCATGATTCCTTATGTGTTATTTCATAGTTTTGATGTCTTCACTATTATTCTACAATGTAGAAAATAGTAAAAGAAAAGAAAACCCTTGAATGAGTAGGTTTCCAAACATTTGACTGGTACTGTATGTAAATAAGGTATTCCTGTTTTCTATGTGTAATACGTTTACAAAAATATCTAAAAACCTGTTTTTGCTTTGTCATTATGGGCTATTGTGTTTAGATTGATGAGGACATATTTTTATTTAATCCATTTTAGAATAAGGCTGTAAGGTAACAAAATGTGGATAAAGTCAAGGGGTCTGAATACTTTCTGAAAGCACTGTATGCTAACAATGTGTGTGTTGAATAATTCAAAGTGCGTATTGAAATGTATTTTCCAGTGGAACAGCCCCCCTCTGTCATAGTGCTGTTATTGTATTTCATCTCCTCTCAGCATTACTGTACTGTCATTATGAACAGAGTCACTTATGGATGCCGTGCTGTGTTGTGCCCCCTGGCTTAGTAATACAGCCATGACAGTCTCTTTATCACCACAACGACTTTATTGTGTGTGTGTGTGTGTGTCTGTGTGTGTGTGTAAGTAGGCCTATGCATAACCAGTAATAACGTTGTATACAGATCATGTTTTTTCTGAAGGGAGTGACCCATGATAACAATTTTAAAAAAATGTGCTTAGATATAATTTTCCTTCGTCAACACTAACCATGGGAAACCTGGTCTGTTTAATGGTAGGAGACTCGTATGGGAAACCTGGTCTGTTTAATGGTAGGAGACTCGTATGGGAAACCTGGTCTGTTTAATGGTAGGAGACTCGTATGGGAAACCTGGTCTGTTTAATGGTGGGAGACTCATATGGGAAACCTGGTCTGTTTAATGGTAGGAGACTCGTATGGGAAACCTGGTCTGTATAATGGTAGGAGACTCGTATGGGAAACCTGGTCTGTTTAATGGTGGGAGACTCATATGGGAAACCTGGTCTGTATAATGGTGGGAGACTCATATGGGAAACCTGGTCTGTATAATGGTGGGAGACTCATATGGGAAACCTGGTCTGTATAATGGTGGGAGACTCATATGACCACAGCTCTTTGTTTGAGTAGAGCGACATCTGATATCATTGCTGCCCTGTTTTAAAGGGAGAGAGAGAGAGCGAGAGAACGTACACACAGAAAGGATAATGGCACTCACTTACGTTTCCTTCCGTTCTCTTTTTGTAACCCCACACCCCATCTGATACACACAGGGGATTCAAATCCGAGTTCAACATTCAACCCATGTGCAATCACTCTCTCTCTCTCCCTCTCACCCAAATGTCAGTGATGTGACTTTGCACTCTTCTCTCTGCACTTCCCTTGTTTTCCTCCTCTCTCTCTCTCTCTCTCTCTCTCTCTCTCTCTCTCTCTCTCTCTCTCTCTCTCTCTCTCTCTCTCTCTCGTTCCTCTCTCTCTCTCTTGTTCCTCTATCCTTTACATGACCTCTCTCTCTCTCCTGGTGGGGGGTTGATGCAACCTCTCCTTCCATCATCATCATCATCACCTCCATCCATCCCTCTCTCCATTCATCTCTCTCTCCCTTCCTCCATCTCTCCATGGGGCATGCTGCTGTATAATGTGTTCACTCTGACTCTGTCAGACTTCACTGTAAATAACATTTCCTAAGGTTTTATGTTGACACAGACAGAAGGGGAGATGGGCAAAGAGAGAAATAGAGAGAGAGGGAGCTGGTGTTTGGTAACAGTAAAGCCCTGTTTGAATAGATACATTACTATAAAGTACCCCATGCTGGGCCTTGTGACTATGGAACAACACTGCAAACACATAATAAAACCGCAGTCATTGTTCAGAACTCCTGTGAACACAGACAGACAGACAGACAGACAGACAGACAGACAGACAGACAGACAGACAGACAGACAGACAGACAGACAGACAGACAGACAGACAGACAGACAGACAGACAGACAGACAGACAGACAGACAGACAGACAGACAGACAGACAGACAGACACACACACGTCTGCCGTATTTGTATGAATATTAGATTATCCAGCCGGCAGGATACACAGAGGACAGATAACAGAAAATAAAAAGAAAGGTTGTTTAGGAGCAAACTAGTCAAGATAAATACAATATTTTATGGAGAAAAGAATTTGTATGAAAGTCAAACTTTTTATCAAGTTCCTTTTCTTTCTATCACTCCTTCTTTCACTCTTTATATTTATCTTTTTCTATCTGTCTTTCACTCTCTCTTTCTTTCTCTCTCGTTCTTTAACCTTCTCTTCTCGTGGGATCAGCGATTTCATTCCGTCCCCACCTTTTTTTAATTATCCCCGTTTCCATCTTTCAATAAATAATTACAGTTAAGGTGATCAATCAAAATGGAGACATTGATAACAGAGAGAAAATACCAATAGTCCCCTGGCACACTGCTCTAATGTCATAAATACAAGAAGGGGGAGTGTGTGTGTGTCTGTGTGTGTGTAAATATGGGCTGTTTTGGTGTGACAGCAGTTTTCAGTGATTGTGAAAGGCATGTGAAAGGAACCAGAAAACTGTTGCGTGACATATTTTGAAGTTGCTGACATTGAGTAATATATTACCATCGATATATGGTCTGTTGGGGGCAAAGTATCCTCTATTACACTGCTATTTGTAAGCATTTTACACTCTATGTATGCCTTCAGTAAATATTCATACCCGTTTGACTTATTCCACATTTTGTTGTATTACAGCCTGGATTCGAACCAGTTACTGTAGTGACGCCTCTTGCACTGAGATGCAGTGCCTTAGACTGCTGCGCCACTCAGGAGCCGCTCAAGATTTGCCCCAAAGATAACACTTTGTGTTCAGGTCAAAAAGTGAATTGTTTTGCTACATTTTTTGCAGAATTACTTTGGTGACGTGTTGCAAACAGGATGCATGTTTAGGAATATTTGTATTCTGTACAGACGTCCTTCTTTTCACTCTGTCATTTAGGTTAGTATTGTGGAGTAACTACAATGTTGTTGATCCATCTTCAGTTGTCTCCTATCACAGCCATTAAACTCTGTAACTGTTTTAAAGTCACCATTGGCCTCATTGTGACATCCCTTAGAGGTTTCCATTCAAAGTGAAATTAATAACTTCACCATCCTCAAAGGGATATTCAATGTCTGTTTAGTTTTTTTCCCTCCCATCTACCAATAGGTGCCCTTCTTTTCGAGGGATTGAACAACTTCCCTGGTCTTTGTGGTTGAATTTGTGTTTGACATTCACTGCTCGACTGAGGGACCTTACAGATCATTGTATGTGTGTGATACAGAGATGAGAGAGTTATTTCAAAAAATTATTCCACACAGAGTGAGTCCATGCAACTTATTACGTAACTTGTTAAGCACATTTCTACTCCTGAACTTATTTAGGCCTAGCATAACAAAGGGGTTGAATACTCAAGACATTTCAGCTTTTCATTTTTTATTAATTTGAGGGTATGAATACTTTCTGAAGGAACTGTATATGTGTGTGTATAACAGTATATATTAGTATACTCTATATAATTTATATTCTCATTTGTTTACTTAAAGTATTATCTGTCCCCTGCACTTTGTTGGATGTTTTTACTTTAGAACTTTCAGTTGTGAACCAAAACATTGCATATCATACGCAACGTTCTTCATCTGAGGAATGACATTGAGGTTGTTGGTTTTACAATCAATATTGCAGCAGCAATGCAATATCAGTTCATTTAGATAAGCCACACACACACACACACACACACACACACACACACACACACACACACACACACACACACACACACACCTGGGTATGTTGATTTGCTAGTACCTATCTGCATTGGGAGCCCCTGGGCAGCTCTTTTGGTGTGAGTGATTGGTTCCTATCTGCCGTGCCTGGAGGTACAGTGTGGTGCCCAGGCCTCCTGCCAGGCCAAGTCCAGAGAAGAGAGATGATAAGCAGGGAGAAATGGAAGCTCTACCCCCCATCCCTCTTTCACTGATGTACCAGCCAAAATGAGTTTCTGTTGCTAAGGGATTTAACACCTTCACACACATCCACACTTGCACAAAGACAGAAATGTGTGTGTGTGTCTGTGCGTCTCTAAGCAGTGTGGCTTCCTCAATTAACAAGGTTGCTGATCATCATTAATGACACATACACACACACACATGGACACATGCACAAACACACCACACCCATCAGAATTCAGTGCTGATCCATTCTATTTCTGTGCTTTTCCAGAAAACCTGTATCACGTCCGTCCGTGACTGGGAGTCCCATAGGGCGGCGCATAATTGGCCCAGCGTCGTCCAGGTTTGGCCCGGGATAGGCCGTCATTGTAAATAAGAATTTGTTCTTAACTTACTTGCCAAGTTAAATAAAGGTTAAATGAAAAAAACAAAAAAATAAAACAATTCTGTCTACATGCTGATGTGTTTCTCCTCTACTTATGTTCCTAATTAATATTGACTAAACTGTTCTACTTGAAACATGAATAACCTCTAATTACATATGCACACGCTCACACACACACACATCAACACAGCCTTCAATATTTCAAATTACTCCCCCAGTTAAAACACCCCTCGCCGTCAGATCACAAATTACAGCAGCAAAACTGACAACATCAATAAATATGGATGTTATGTGTGTATGTCTGTGAGGTGTGTGTGTGTGTGTGTGTGTGTCTGCGTCTGTGTGCGTCTGTCTGTGTGTGTATGTCTGTGTGAGTCTGTGTGTGTCTGTGTGCGTCTGTCTGTGTGCGTCTGTCTGTGTGTGAGTCTGTGTGCGTCTGTCTGTGTGCGTCTGTCTGTGTGCGTCTGTCTGTGTGTGTCTGTCTGTGTGTGTGTATATCTCTGTGTGTCTGTCTGTGTGTGTCTGTCTGTGCGTATATCTGTGTGTGTCTCTGAAGTTGCAAATGAACATTGCCATAAATGTCAATGTCGTTGTGTTGCCATGGCTCTCTCTCTCTCTCTCTCTCTCTCTCTCTCTCTCTCTCTCCTTTCTTTCTTTCTTACTTACTGTGTGTACAAATGTAACACCATGTGATCTTTCAATGTAAACCTTTATTTTTACACATACCCACCCACACACACATCATTGCAATGTGCTGGGTGGAAAAATCTCTCTGTCTGAGAAAACATTCCTACTGATTAGTGGAGAATGTGACTGTTAGCTAAACTGGCTTCAGTAATGTGTGTGTGTGTGTGTGTGGGTGGGTGCAATGTATGTGACAGCCAGTGAAATTAGCATGCCCCTTTCTCACATAGATAACACAACGATGTTGCTTTGCATGCGAGACGAGAGGCTGCGTTGTGGTTCATGGGTATACTACCATCGCAGAGTCTTAAATACAAAGATATGCTAGTTGGCAGACATCAAACACAGATCTGTGCCCTGTGAATCTCCATCTCTCTTTTTCTCCCTCTCTCTCTTTTTCTCTTTCCCTCTCACATCCGCTACCTCTTCGCTCCATCCTCACCACCAATCAAAGGAAAATGATACTGATTTGACCAAACATGAAACTAACAGGTGCTCAATCTCTCTCTGCTGTCTAAAGTGCAGAGGAGAGGGGGAGAGAGAGATAAAGAGGGGGAGAGAGAGGGGAAGGGAGCGAGAGAGAGGGGGAGGGAGAGAGAGAGGGGGAGGAAGAAAGAGAGCGAGAGAGAGAGAGAGAGAGGGGAGGGAGGGAGAGAGAGAGGGGAAGGGAACGAGAGGGAGGGAGAGAGAGGGGGGGAGGGAGAGAGAGAAGGGGAGGGAGAAAGAGAGCGAGAGAGGGGGTGAGAGGGAGGGGGGGTTTGAGGGAGAGTGAGGGGGGAGAGAGGGAGAGAGAGAGAGAGAGTGAGAGAGAGAGATACTGAGCTAACAGGCTCTCTCCATGTCATATTACCCAGTCAGTAAATGAGATGTTAGATAAGGCAAGAGAGAGGAGTTTTGAAGTTGATAAAACAGACTTTACACTTTGAAGAGGAACAGATCAGAAAACAACATTAGAGAAGAAGAGAGCGAGGAGGCTTTGTGGAACAAAGGGGTGACTTTCACTTTCACTCCCACTCATCCCGTCATCTCTATCCCTCCCTCATCCATCATCCCTTGTTCCTGCTCTCTTCTATAAAACCGGTCTGTCATTCTGTCACTCTGTCTAATATCATACAGCCTCAGAGCAGAGTATGACTTACCTTCCACAGGAGGGCAATCAGTACAGTGAGGGAAAAAGTATTTGATCCCCTGCTGATTTTGTACGTTTGCCCACTGACAAAGAAATTATCAGTCTGTAATTTTAATGGTAGGTTTATTTGAACAGTGAGAGACAGAATAACAACCAAAAAATCCAGAAAAACGCATGTAAAAAATGTTATAAAATGATTTGCATTTTAATGAGGGAAATAAGTATTTGACCCCTCTGCAAAACTTGACTTAGTACTTGGTGGCAAAACCCTTGTTGGCAATCACAGAGGTCAGACGTTTCTTGTAGTTGCCCACCAGGTTTGCACACATCTCAGGAGGGATTTTGTCCCACTCCTCTTTGCAGATCTTCTCCAAGTCATTAATGTTTCGAGGCTGATGCTCGGCAACTCGAACCTTCAGCTCCCTCCACAGATTTTCTATGGGATTAAGGTCTGTAGACTGGCTAGGCCACTCCAGGACCTTAATGTGCTTCTTCTTGAGCCACTCCTTTGTTGCCTTGGCCATGTGTTTTGGGTCATTGTCATGCTGGAATACCCATCCACGACCCATTTTCAATGCCCTGGCTGAGGGAAGGAGGTTCTCACCCAAGATTTGAGGGTACATGGCCCCGTCCATCGTCCCTTTGATGCGGTGAAGTTGTCCTGTCCCCTTAGCAGAAAAACACCCCCAAAGCATAATGTTTACACCTCCATGTTTGACGGTGGGGATGATGTTCTTGGGGTCATAGGCAGCATTCCTCCTCCTCCAAACACAGCGAGTTGAGTTGATGCCAAAGAGCTCCATTTTGGTCTCATCTGACCACAACACTTTCACCCAGTTGTCCTCTGAATCATTCAGATGTTCATTGGCAATCTTCAGACGGGCATGTATATGTGCTTTCTTGAGCAGGGGGACCTTGCGGGCGCTGCAGGATTTCAGTCCTTCACGGCGTAGTGTGTTACCAATTGTTTTCTTGGTGACTATGGTCCCAGCTGCCTTGAGATCATTGACAAGATCCTCCTGTGTAGTTCTGGGCTGATTCCTCACCGTTCTCATGATCATTGCAACTCCACGAGGTGAGATCTTGCATGGAGCCCCAGGCTGAGGGAGATTGACAGTTCTTTTGTGTTTCTTCCATTTGCGAATAATCGCACCAACTGTTGTCACCTTCTCACCAAGCTGCTTGGCGATGGTCTTGTAGCCCATTCCAGCCTTGTGTAGGTCTACAATCTTGTCCCTGACATCCTTGGAGAGCTCTTTGGTCTTGGCCATGGTGGAGAGTTTGGAATCTGATTGATTGATTGCTTCTGTGGACAGGTGTCTTTTATACAGGTAACAAGCTGAGATTAGGATCACTCCCTTTAAGAGTGTGCTCCTAATCACAGCTCGTTACCTTTATAAAAGACACCTGGGAGCCAGAAATCTTTCTGATTGAGAGGGGGTCAAATACTTATTCCCCTCATTAAAATGCAAATCAATTTATAACATTTTTGACATGCGTTTTTCTGGATTATTTTGTTGTTATTCTGTCTCTCACTGTTCAAATAAACCTACCATTAAAATTATAGACTGATCCTTTCTTTATCAGTGGGCAAACGTACAAAATCAGCAAGGGATCAAATACTTTTTTCCCTCACTGTATGTGTGTGTGTGCGTACAAGCGTACAAGCCGTGTGTGTGTGTGTGTGTGTGTGTGTGTGTGTGTGTGTGTGTGTGTGTGTGTGTGTGTGTGTGTGTGTGTGTGTGTGTGTGTGTGTGTGTGTGTGTGTGTGTGTGTGTGTGTGTGATGAGTACACCACTGTTCTTTGACTGGCTTTTGTCTCTTTTTATCTCTCCAGTCACTTGTTAGTTCTCTCATTTTGCCCTCCTGTTTACCCACGTACCCCCATGATGAGGTAAGTGTTCTGCTAAAGGACTCGATGCAGGGTACACACACCTCTATGGAAATAATACACTCCACCAAAAATACCACTCACACACCCCTGTATGGAAAAATACACACTTGTAAAACTACCACACAAAACACACACCTGTATGGAACAATAATACACACCTTGATTAGTTGAAATGCAGAAATACACACGATGGAACAATGAACAAAACACACAATGGTGCAGATAGGGATCTGCAACACACACACTGCAGATACCAGTATGTGTGTGTGTGTGCATGTGTGTGTGTGTTTATACTGGTAAGTAAGTGTGTGAGATCCCAAAGACCAAGCACAATGGCAGAATCAGTGTTTATCAACGTAAGAGCAGAGCCTCTGAGAATGGTAATTTCACGCTTGAGCGAGTTGACTCGTGTGTGTGTGTGTGTGTGTGTGTGTGTGTGTGTGTGTGTGTGTGTGTGTGTGTGTGTGTGTGTGTGTGTGTGTGTGTGTGTGTGTGTGTGTGTGTGTGTGTGTGTGTGTGTGTGAGAAAGAGTAAAAGCGTTGACTCAAGACCCATGTTCCTTTGAATAAGAAGTCTTCATAAAGGATAGTCTGGAGCGATGGTTAACATCACACACATCCACACACACACACACACACACACACACACACACACACACACACACACACACACACACACACACACACACACACACACACACACACACACACATATATACACACACAAACAAGCACATATCCCACACACACACACCACACACACACACACACACATACATACACACACACACCTACATACATACGCACACACACATATACACACACACATCACACACACACACACACACACCGACACACACACACAAACACATATACACACACACCTACATACATACACACACACACACACATATACATAAACACATATTTCTATCATTGTCATTCTTTCAATCCATCTTTCACTCTCCTTAGACTCTGTTGATCAACTATCCTCTTACTTTCTTTCACTCTGTTCCTTTCTGCGCCTTCTATTTTGTTCCCTGTCTTTCTCTTTCTCTCTATCTCTGTCAGTGTCCTCACCAGGTCGTAACTTCCTAGTTACCATGGTTAAGCTTTCCCATCTCTCTATCTATTTGTATGTATACATAGAGCCCCCCCCCCCCCTCTCTCTCTCTCTCTCTCTCTCTCTCTCTCTCTCCTCTCTCTCTCTCGTCAGTGTCCTCATCAGGTTGTAACTTCCTAGTTACCATGGTTAAGCTTTCCCATCTCTCTATCTATTTGTATGTATACATAGAGCCCCCCCCCCCTCTCTCTCTCTCTCTCTCTCTCTCTCTCTCTCTCTCTCTCTCTCTCTCTCTCAGGGGAACATGTTCTCCCTCACTGTGAAGATATTAGCAATGATCTGCTTGTGAGGAGCAGGCTGGAGATAAAACCATCTACTTTGTGTATGATTACATTATAGTTCTGCTCCTTCGAAAGGGCTATAGCCCTTGGTGTGTGTGTGTGTGTGTGTGTGTTTAAGCCTTGTGGGGAAACTCTAACCCTTCAGTTAATGTATTTTGGCACTAGTGGAAATATTACAGTTCTGTAATATTGTCTTTTAGGTGGGGGGATGTAGTTTGCAGAACAGAATGAAAATTCAGGCTTGGTTGTTTTTAGTCCCCAATCAAACACCTTATTTGCAGCTCTACCTTTCCCAAACACACACACACACACACACACACACACACACACACACACACACACACACACACACACACACACACACACACACACACACACACACACACACACACACACACACACACACACACACACACACACACACACACACACACACACAGAGTCACCGGTAGCTGATGAAATCTCATTATCAATGTATGTATTCATTATGTATCAGCATCGATTACTGTCTGAACAAGATCAGTTCAACTTATAGGGGACTCTATTGACTGACGCGCAAATACTGGATATATTGGAAATGGAGCAACATGATGTGTCTTTAGTCGTAGGATTTCTTCACCGTAATTAGTAAAGGTTACTTTGTTTTCCTATGAATGAAGAGATAAGGAGAGGAGCTCAAATGGAATGGTATCTTTAACACAACTTAAAGAAAATCCACAATAAAATCACAAGAGGGTATTCAACTCTTATGGATTCAAATGTAACACTAATTTGGGGTTTATATGGTCCCACCCCCATTTTGTGTTAAAACTACTCTGGTCATGGTGTTGATATTTTTTAATTAAAATGACACTAAATGGAGTAAATATTGGAGTTTAACTCCAATTATCATTTTTGTTGTTGTTTTCAATCAACTTGATTGCCATTTTAACCTTTCTGTGTTGTTTTGAATTACATTTCTCTTTCAGTTTACTTCCTTTGAGTTTTAAGGGTGTAAAGCCTTATTTGAATATTTCTTTATGTGTCACATTATGGTGATTTGCAATGTGATATCCGATCTCTGTTGGAAGCCAGCATGCAGGAGGATATCTTGCACTTTTACATCACTCACAACTTGCATTTAAAATACCTGTCAGAATAACATGTAAACTGGAAGAACTATCTCACTAACTGTTGCTATAAATCCAACCACATACAGATTGGATACGTTTATAAAAATGTATGTTTCTTATCTTTGTTTAGCTTAAGATCAAAAACAATCAATGTACAGTTGAAGGCGGAAGTTTACATACACTTAGGTTGGAGTCATTAAAACTCGTTTTTCAACCACTCCACAAATTTATTTTTAACAAACTATAGTTTTGGCAAGTCGGTTAGGACATCTACTTTGTGCATGACATAAGTCATTTTTCCAACAATTGTTTACAGACAGATTATTTAATTTATAATCCACTGTATCACAATTCCAGTGGGTCAGAAGTTTACATACACTAAATTGACTGTGCCTTTAAACAGCTTAGAAAATTCCAGAAAATGATGTCATGGCTTTAGAAGCTTCTGATAGGCTAATTGACATCATTTGAGTCAATTGGAGGTGTAACTGTGGATGTATTTCAAGGCCTACCTTTAAACTCAGTGCCTCATTGCTTGACATTGTGGGAAAATCAAAAGAAATCAGCCAAGACCTCAGAAAAAGAAATTGTAGACCTCCACAAGTCTGGTTCATCCTTGGGAGCAATTTCCAAACACCTGAAGGTACCACGTTCATCTGTACAAATAATAGTACGCAGGTATAAACACCATGGGACCACGCAGCCGTCATACCGCTCAGGAAGGAGACGCGTTCTGTCTCCTAGAGATGAACGTACTTTGGTGAGAAAAGTGCAAATCAATCCCAGATCAAAGGCAAAGGACCTTGTGAAGATGCTGGAGGAAACGGGTACAAAAGTATCTATATCCATAGTAAAACGTGTCCTAAAATAGACATAACCTGAAAGGCCGCTCAGCAAGGAAGAAGCCACTGCTCCAAAACCACCATAAAAAAGCCAGACTACGGTTTGCAACTGAACATGGGGACAAAGATCATACTATTTGGAGAAATGTCCTCTGGTCTGATGAAACAAAAATAGAACTGTGTGGCATCGTTATGTTTGGAGGAAAAAGGGGGAAGCTTGCAAGCCAAAGATCAACATCCCAACCGTGATGCACGAGGGTGGCAGCCTTATGTTGTGGGGGTGCTTTGCTGCAGGAGGGACTGGTGCATTTCACAAAATAGATGGCATCATGAGAAAAGAAAATGATGTGGATATATTGAAGCAACATCTCAAGACATCAGTCAGGAAATTAAAGCTTGGTCGCAAATAGGTCTTCCAAATGGACAATGACCCCAAGCATACTTCCAAAGTTGTGGCAAAATGGCTTAAGGACAACAAAGTCAAGGTATTGGAGTGGCCATCACAAAGCCCTGACCTCAATCCCATAGAACATTTGTGGGCAGAACTGAACAAGCGTGTGCGAGCAAGGAGGCCAACAAACCTGACTCAGTTACACCAGCTCTGTCAGGAGGAATGGGCCAAAATTCACCCAACTTATTGTGGAAAGCTTGTGGGAGGCTACCCAAAATGTTTGACCCAAGTTAAACAATTTAAAGGCAATGCTACCAAATACTAATTTAGTGTATGTAAACTTCTGACCCACTGGGAATGTGATGAAAGAAATAAAAGCTGAAATAAATCATTCTCTCAACTATTATTCTGACATTTCACATTCTTAAAATAAAGTGGTGATCTTAACTAACCTAAGACAGGGAATTTTTACGAGGATTAAATGTCAGGAATTGTGAAAAACTGAGTTAAAATGTATTTGGCTAAGGTGTATGTAAACTTCTGACTTCAACGGTACATGCAAAAACACAGAAAAATCTACCCGCAACAGAGCATCCTGGGAAATATGACAATGACGCCCATCCCACATCTGTGCATAACTACATACAGTAGATTTAACTCCCTGTCTTTGGTTACTCTTAATGGAGTTAAAAGTACTCTGTCCTAATGAACTCCAGTTAGCAACACTAACTTCAGGGAGCGTATCACTTTCCTGAGGGTCAACATAACTCCCAGTAGAGTCAATTTAACCCCCCAAAAAGTTACACTGTGATTTCAACTATCCTTGATTAACTGTGCAGTTTGGAAATTGACTGGTTATACTTCATACGTTGCCTACTTCTTCTTAGCACAGACCTTCCCTTGGCCAGTGGACTGGATAGAGAGAAGGGAAAGCAAGGGAGAGAGAAGGGTGAGGAGGAGAGCTGGTAAGAGATACACCATCTAGTTGTTTTTATATCTGTAACTTCCCCTGTCTACACGTATTAGCCCTACGCTTGTCTACACACACACACACACACACACACACACATGCACACACGCATACATGCACACACGCACACACATCCAATCCTATCCACCCTATGCTTGTCTGGTTCCACACAGCTATTGTCTATTCCACAAACACACTGACCTTATCTGCCGTTCTCATGCACTCAGCACATTGTTGACCCGCACACCCCCACCCAGCCAATAGTCCTGTTTACACAACGGATCACACACACAAACACACATACACACATTGCTAACAAAGCAGATTTTCCAAACCAACATACCCTCTGGTCTGTGCAGACCCAGGGTTTGTTATCATTAGTGATGGAGGGAATGACAGAGGGCAGGAGAGAGAGGCATGTCCAATCCCAAACCAAGCCCTTGTCCCTAACCCCTAGCCCTACTACTCCCTCTGATATGATTAGATAGGTGTAAGCAAAGATTCCCCTTTGGGTTGTAGTCCTGTTCCTCCAACCCTGTTCCTTGAGAGCGACAGTCCTGTAGGATTTCACTCCAACCCTAATCTAGCACAGCTGATTCTAATAATTAGCTGGTTGATAAACTGAATCAGGTTAGTTAAAACTCGGGTTGGAGCAAAAACCTACATGAAGGTAGCTCTCCAGGTACAGGGTTGGAGAACCCTGCCTTAGAGGACAAGGTGGAGCCTCATCCAGGTGAGACACCACAACAGCACCTCTTGCTGGCCAGGAGGGGTAGGACTACTGAATGTTGGCCAGGAGGGGTAGGACTACTGAATGTTGGCCAGGAGGGGTAGGATTACGGAATGTTGGCCAGGAGGGGTTGGCCTACTGAATGTTGGTTCAAGAGGGTTAGGCCTACTGAATGTTGGCCAGGAGGGTAAGGCTTACTGAATGTTGTCCAGGAGGGGTAGCCTACTGAATGTTGGCCAGGAGGGGTAGGACTACTGAATGTTGGCCAGGAGAGGTAGGCCTACTGAATGTTGGCCAGAAGGGTTAGGCTTACTGAATGTTGGCCAGGAGGGGTTGGCCTACTGAATGTTGGCCAGGAGGGGTAGGACACTGAATGTTGGCCAGGAGGAGTAGGACTACTGAAAGCTGTCCAGGAGGGGTAGCCTACTGAATTTTGGCCAGGAGGGTTAGGCCTAGTGAATCTTGGCCAGGAGGGTTAGGCCTAGTGAATCTTGGCCAGGAGGGTTAGGCCTACTGAATGTTGGCCAGGAGGGGTAGTACACTGAATGTTGGCCAGGAGGGGAAGGACTACTGAAAGCTGTCCAGGAGGGGTAGCCTACTGAATTTTGGCCAGGAGGGTTAGGCCTAGTGAATCTTGGCCAGGAGGGGTAGGACTGCTGAATGTAGGACAGGAGGGGTAGGACTAGTGAATCTTGGCCAGGAGGGTAAGGCCAACTGAATTTTGGCCAGGAGGGGTAGGACTACTGAATGTTGGCCAAGAGGGGTAGGACTACTGAAAGCTGTCCAGGAAGGGTAGCCTACTGTATTTTGGCCAGGAGGGTTAGGCCTAGTGAATCTTGGCCAGGAGGGGTAGGACTACTGAATGTTGGCCAGGAAGGGTAGGACTACTGAATGTTGGCCATGAGGGGTAGGACTACTGAATGCTAACCAGGAAGGGTAGGACTACAGAATGTAGAACAGGAGGGGTAGTGTCTACTGAATGCTGTCCAGGAGGGTTAGGCCAACTGAATGTTGGCCAGGAGGGGTAGGACTACTGAATGTTGGCCATGAGGGGTTGGACTACTGAATCCTAACCAGGAAGGGTAGGACTACGGAATGTTGGCCAGGAATGGTTGGCCTACTGAATGTTGGTTCAGGAGGGTTAGGCCTACTGAATGTTGGCCAGGAGGGGTAGGACTACTGAATGTTGGCCAGGAAGGGTAGGACTACTGAATGTTGGCCAGGAGGGGTAGGACTACTGAATGTTGGCCAGGAGAGGTAGGCCTACTGAATATTGGCCAGGAGGGTTAGGCATACTGAATGTTGGCCAGGAGGGGTTGGCCTATTGAATGTTGGCCAGGAGGGGTAGGACACTGAATGTTGGCCAGGAGGGGTAGGACTACTGAAAGCTGTCCAGGAGGGGTAGCCTAGTGAATCTTGGCCAGGAGGGTTAGGCCTAGTGAATCTTGGCCAGGAGGGTTAGGCTTACTGAATGTTGGCCAGGTGGGGTAGGACTACTGAAAGCTGTCCAGGAGGGGTAGCCTACTGAATTTTGGCCAGGAGGGTTAGGCCTAGTGAATATTGGCCAGGAGGGGTAGGACTACTGAATGTTGGCCAGGAAGGGTAGGACTACTGAATGTTGGCCATGAGGGGTAGGACTACTGAATGTTGGCCAGGAGGGGTAGAGTCTACTGAATGCTGTCCAGGAGGGTTAGGCCAACTGAATGTTGGCCAGGAATGGTAGGACTACTGAATGTTGGCCAAGAGGGGTAGAACTACTGAATGTTGGCCAAGAGGGGTAGAGTCTACTGAATGCTGTCCAGGAGGGGTAGGACTACTGATAGCTGTCCAGGAGTGTTAGGCCTACTGAAATTTGGCCAGGAGGGTTAGGCCTAGTGAATCTTGGCCAGGAGGAGTAGGACTACTGAATGTTGGCCAGGAGGGGTAGGACTACTGAAAGCTGTCCAGGAGGGGTAGCCTACTGAATTTTGGCCAGGAGGGTTAGGCCTAGTGAATCTTGGCCAGGAGGGGTAGGACTACTGAATGTTGGTCAGGAAGGGTAGGACTACTGAATGTTGGCCATGAGGGGTAGGACTACTGAATGTTGGCCAGGAGGGGTAGAGTCTACTGAATGCTGTCCAGGAGGGTTAGGCCAACTGAATGTTGGCCAGGAGTGGTAGGACTACTGAATGTTGGCCAAGAGGGGTAGAACTACTGAATGTTGGCCAAGAGGGGTAGAGCCTACTGAATGCTGTCCAGGAGGGGTAGGACTACTGATAGCTGTCCAGGAGGGTTAGGCCTACTGAAATTTGGCCAGGAGGGTTAGGCCTAGTGAATCTTGGCCAGGAGGGGTAGGACTACTGAATGTTGGCCAGGAAGGGTAGGACTACTGAATGTTGGCCATGAGGGGTAGGACTACTGAATGCTAACCAGGAAGGGTAGGACTACAGAATGTAGAACAGGAGGGGTAGTGTCTACTGAATGCTGTCCAGGAGGGTTAGGCCAACTGAATGTTGGCCAGGAGGGGTAGGACTACTGAATGTTGGCCATGAGGGGTAGGACTACTGAATGCTAACCATGAAGGGTAGGACTACGGAATGTTGGCCATGAATGGTTGGCCTACTGAATGTTGGTTCAGGAGGGTTAGGCCTACTGAATGTTGGCCAGGAGGGTTAGTCTTACTGAATGTTGGCCATGAGGGGTAGAACTACTGAATGTTGGCCATGAGGGGTAGTACTACTGAATGCTAACCAGGAAGGGTAGGATTACTGAATGTTGGCCAACTGAATGTTGGCCAGGAGAGGTAGGCCTACTGAATGTTGGCCAGGAGAGGTAGGCCTACTGGATGTCAGCCAGGAGGGGTAGGACTACTGAATGTTGGCCAGGAGGGGTAGGCCTACTTATTGTTGGCCAGGAGGTTTTGGCCTACTGAATGTTTGCCAGGATTGGTAGACCTACTGAATTTTGGCCAGGAGGGTTAGGCCTAGTATATCTTGGCCAGGAGGGGTAGGCCTACTGAATGTTGGCCAGGAGGGTTAGGCTTACTGAATGTTGGCCATGAGGGGTAGGACTACTGAATGTTGGCCATGAGGGGTAGGACTACTAAATGCTAACCAGGAAGGGTAGGACTACTGAATGTTGGCCAGGACTGGTTGGCCTACTGAATGTTGGCCAGGAGAGGTAGGCCTACTGAATGTTGGCCTACTGAATGTTGGCCAGGAGAGGTAGGCCTACTGGATGTCAGCCAGGAGAGGGTAGGACTACTGAATGTTGGCCAGGAGGGGTAGGCCTACTTATTGTTGGCCAGGAGGTTTTGGCCTACGGAATGTTGGCCAGGAGGGTAAGGCCTACTGAATGTTGGCCAGGAGGAGTAGGTCTACTGAATGTTGGCCAGGAGGGGTAGGACTACTGAATGTTGGCCAGGAGGGGTAGGCCTACTGAATGTTGGCCAGGATGGGTAGGCCTACTAAATGTTGGCCAGGAGGAGTAGGCCTACTGAATTTTGGCCAGGAGGGTTAGGCCTAGTATATCTTGGCCAGGAGGGGTAGGCCTACTGAATGTTGGCCAGGAGGGTAAGGCCTACTGAATGTTGGCCAGGATGGGTAGGCCTACTAAATGTTGGCCAAGACGGGTAGAGTCTACTGAATGCTGTCCAGGAGGGGTAGGACTACTGATAGCTGTCCAGGAGGGGTAGCCTACTGAAATTTGGCCAGGAGGGTTAGGCCTAGTGAATCTTGGCCAGGAGGGGTAGGACTACTGAATGTTGGCCAGGAAGGGTAGGACTACTGAATGTTGGCCATGAGGGGTAGGACAACTGAGTGCTAACCAGGAAGGGTAGGACTACAGAATGTAGAACAGGAGGGGTAGTGTCTACTGAATGCTGTCCAGGAGGGTTAGGCCAACTGAATGTTGGCCAGGAGGGGTAGGACTACTGAATGTTGGCCATGAGGGGTTGGACTACTGAATGCTAACCAGGAAGGGTAGGACTACGGAATGTTGGCCAGGAATGGTTGGCCTACTGAATGTTGGTTCAGGAGGGTTAGGCCTACTGAATGTTGGCCAGGAGGGGTAGGACTACTGAATGTTGGCCAGGAAGGGTAGGACTACTGAATGTTGGCCAGGAGGGGTAGGACTACTGAATGTTGGCCAGGAGAGGTAGGCCTACTGAATGTTGGCCAGGAGGGTTAGGCATACTGAATGTTGGCCAGGAGGGGTTGGCCTATTGAATGTTGGCCAGGAGGGGTAGGACACTGAATGTTGGCCAGGAGGGGTAGGACTACTGAAAGCTGTCCACGAGGGGTAGCCTACTGAATTTTGGCCAGGAGGGTTAGGCCTAGTGAATCTTGGCCAGGAGGGTTAGGCCTAGTATATCTTGGCCAGGAGGGTTAGGCCTACTGAATGTTGGCCAGGAGGGGTAGGACTACTGAAAGCTGTCCAGGAGGGGTAGCCTACTGAATTTTGGCCAGGAGGGTTAGGCCTAGTGAATCTTGGCCAGGAGGGGTAGGACTACTGAATGTTGGCCAGGAAGGGTAGGACTACTGAATGTTGGCCAAGAGGGGTAGGACTACTGAATGTTGGCCAGGAGGGGTAGAGTCTACTGAATGCTGTCCAGGAGGGGTAGGACTACTGATTGCTGTCCAGGAGGGGTAGAGCCTACTGAAATTTGGCCAGGAGGGTTAGGCCTAGTGAATCTTGGCCAGGAGGGGTAGGACTACTGAATGTTGGCCAGGAGGGGTAGGACTACTGAAAGCTGTCCAGGAGGGGTAGCCTACTGAATTTTTGCCAGGAGGGTTAGGCCTAGTGAATGTTGGCCAGGAGGGGTAGGACTACTGAATGTTGGCCAGGAAGGGTAGGACTACTGAATGTTGGCCATGAGGGGTAGGACTACTGAATGCTAACCAGGAAGGGTAGGACTACAGAATGTAGAACAGGAGGGGTAGTGTCTACTGAATGCTGTCCAGGAGGGTTAGGCCAACTGAATGTTGGCCAGGAGGGGTAGGACTACTGAATGTTGGCCATGACGGGTAGGACTACTGAATGCTAACCATGAAGGGTAGGACTACGGAAAGTTGGCCAGGAATAGGTTGGCCTACTGAATGTTGGTTCAGGAGGGTTAGGCCTACTGAATGTTGGCCAGGAGGGTTAGGCTTACTGAATGTTGGCCATGAGGGGTAGAACTACTGAATGTTGGCCATGAGGGGTAGGACTACTAAATGCTAACCAGGAAGGGTAGGACTACTGAATGTTGGCCAGGACTGGTTGGCCTACTGAATGTTGGCCAGGAGAGGTAGGCCTACTGAATGTTGGCCTACTGAATGTTGGCCAGGAGAGGTAGGCCTACTGGATGTCAGCCAGGAGGGGTAGGACTACTGAATGTTGGCCAGGAGGGGTAGGCCAACTGAATGTTGGCCAGGAGGGGTAGGACTACTGAATGTTGGCCATGAGGGGTTGGACTACTGAATGCTAACCAGGAAGGGTAGGACTACGGAATGTTGGCCAGGAATGGTTGGCCTACTGAATGTTGGTTCAGGAGGGTTAGGCCTACTGAATGTTGGCCAGGAGGGGTAGGACTACTGAATGTTGGCCAGGAAGGGTAGGACTACTGAATGTTGGCCAGGAGGGGTAGGACTACTGAATGTTGGCCAGGAGAGGTAGGCCTACTGAATGTTGGCCAGGAGGGTTAGGCATACTGAATGTTGGCCAGGAGGGGTTGGCCTATGGAATGTTGGCCAGGAGGGGTAGGACACTGAATGTTGGCCAGGAGGGGTAGGACTACTGAAAGCTGTCCACGAGGGGTAGCCTACTGAATTTTGGCCAGGAGGGTTAGGCCTAGTGAATCTTGGCCAGGAGGGTTAGGCCTAGTATATCTTGGCCAGGAGGGTTAGGCCTACTGAATGTTGGCCAGGAGGGGTAGGACTACTGAAAGCTGTCCAGGAGGGGTAGCCTACTGAATTTTGGCCAGGAGGGTTAGGCCTAGTGAATCTTGGCCAGGAGGGGTAGGACTACTGAATGTTGGCCAGGAAGGGTAGGACTACTGAATGTTGGCCAAGAGGGGTAGGACTACTGAATGTTGGCCAGGAGGGGTAGAGTCTACTGAATGCTGTCCAGGAGGGGTAGGACTACTGATTGCTGTCCAGGAGGGGTAGAGCCTACTGAAATTTGGCCAGGAGGGTTAGGCCTAGTGAATCTTGGCCAGGAGGGGTAGGACTACTGAATGTTGGCCAGGAGGGGTAGGACTACTGAAAGCTGTCCAGGAGGGGTAGCCTACTGAATTTTTGCCAGGAGGGTTAGGCCTAGTGAATGTTGGCCAGGAGGGGTAGGACTACTGAATGTTGGCCAGGAAGGGTAGGACTACTGAATGTTGGCCATGAGGGGTAGGACTACTGAATGCTAACCAGGAAGGGTAGGACTACAGAATGTAGAACAGGAGGGGTAGTGTCTACTGAATGCTGTCCAGGAGGGTTAGGCCAACTGAATATTGGCCTGGAGGGGTTGGATTACTGAATGTTGCTCATGACGGGTAGGACTACTGAATGCTAACCATGAAGGGTAGGACTACGGAAAGTTGGCCAGGAATGGTTGGCCTACTGAATGTTGGTCCAGGAGGGTTAGGCCTACTGAATGTTGGCCAGGAGGGTTAGGCTTACTGAATGTTGGCCATGAGGGGTAGAACTACTGAATGTTGGCCATGAGGGGTAGGCCTACTAAATGCTAACCAGGAAGGGTAGGACTACTGAATGTTGGCCAGGACTGGTTGGCCTACTGAATGTTGGCCAGGAGAGGTAGGCCTACTGAATGTTGGCCTACTGAATGTTGGCCAGGAGAGGTAGGCCTACTGGATGTCAGCCAGGAGGGGTAGGACTACTGAATGTTGGCCAGGAGGGGTAGACCTACTTATTGTTGGCCAGGAGGTTTTGGCCTACGGAATGTTGGCCAGGAGGGTAAGGCCTACTGAATGTTGGCCAGGATGGGTAGGCCTACTAAATGTTGGCCAGGAGGAGTAGGTCTACTGAATGTTGGCCAGGAGGGGTAGGACTACTGAATGTTGGCCAGGAAGGGTAGGACTACTGAATGTTGGCCATGAGGGGTAGGACTACTGAATGCTAACCAGGAAGGGTAGGACTACAGAATGTAGAACAGGAGGGGTAGTGTCTACTGAATGCTGTCCAGGAGGGTTAGGCCAACTGAATGTTGGCCAGGAGGGGTAGGACTACTGAATGTTGGCCATGAGGGGTTGGACTACTGAATGCTAACCAGGAAGGGTAGGACTACGGAATGTTGGCCAGGAATGGTTGGCCTACTGAATGTTGGTTCAGGAGGGTTAGGCCTACTGAATGTTGGCCAGGAGGGGTTGGCCTACTGAATGTTGGCCAGGAGGGGTAGGACTACTGAATGTTGGCCAGGAGGGGTAGGACTACTGAAAGCTGTCCAGGAGGGGTAGCCTACTGAATTTTGGCCAGGAGGGTTAGGCCTAGTGTATCTTGGACAGGAGGGTTAGGCCTAGTGAATCTTGGCCAGGAGGGTTAGGTCTACTGAATGTTGGCCAGGAGGGGTAGGACTACTGAAAGCTGTCCAGGAGGGGTAGACTACTGAATTTTGGCCAGGAGGGTTAGGCCTAGTGAATCTTGGCCATGAGGGGTAGGACTACTGAATGTTGGCCAGGAGGGGTAGAGTCTACTGAATGCTGTCCAGGAGGGTTATGCCAACTGAATGTTGGCCAGGAGTGGTAGTACTACTGAATGTTGGCCAAGAGGGGTAGGACTACTGAATGTTGGCCAGGAGGGGTAGAGTCTACTGAATGCTGTCCAGGAGGGGTAGGACTACTGATAGCTGTCCAGGAGGGGTAGGCCTACTGAAATTTGGCCTTGAGGGTTAGGCCGAGTGAATCTTGGCCAGGAGGGGTAGGACTACTGAATGTTGGCCAGGAGGGGTAGGACTACTGAAAGCTGTCCAGGAGGGGTAGCACTACTGAATGTTGGCCAGGAATGGTTGGCCTACTGAATGTTGGTTCAGGAGGGTTAGGCCTACTGAATGTTGGCCAGGAGGGGTAGGCCTACTGAATGTTGGCCAGGAGGGGTAGGACTACTGAATGTTGGCCATGAGGGGTAGGACTACTGAATGCTAACCAGGAAGGGGTAGGCCTACTGAATTTTGGCCAGGAGGGTTAGGCCTAGTGAATCTTGGCCAGGAGGGTTAGGCCTACTGAATGTTGGCCAGGAGGGTTAGGCCTACTGAATGTTGGCCAGGAGGGGTAGGCCTACTGAATGTTGGCCAGGAGGGGTAGGCCTACTGAATGTTGGCCAGGAGGGTTAGGCCTACTGAATGTTGGCCAGGAGGGGTAGACTACTGAATGTTGGCCAGGAGGGTTAGGCCTACTGAATCTGGCCAGGAGGGGTAGGACTACTGAATGTTGGCCAGGAGGGGTAGGACTACTGAATGTTGGCCAGGAGGGTTAGGCCTACTGAATGTTGGCCAGGAGGGGTAGAGTCTACTGAATGCTGTCCAGGAGGGGTAGGACTACTGAATGCTAGCCATGAGGGTAGGACTACGAAAGTTGGCCAGGAATGGTTGGCCTACTGAATTTTGGCCAGGAGGGTTAGGCCTACTGAATCTTGGCCAGGAGGGGTAGGACTACTGAATGTTGGCCAGGAGGGGTAGGACTACTGAATCTTGGCCATGAGGGGTAGGACTACTGAATGCTAACCAGGAAGGGTAGGACTACTGAATGTTGGCCAGGACTGGTTGGCCTACTGAATGTTGGCCAGGAGAGGTAGGCCTACTGAATGTTGGCCTACTGAATGTTGGCCAGGAGAGGTAGGCCTACTGGATGTCAGCCAGGAGGGGTAGGCCTACTGAATGTTGGCCAGGAGGGGTAGGCCTACTGAATGTTGGCCAGGAGGGGTAGGACTACTGAATGTTGGCCATGAGGGGTAGGACTACTGAATGCTAACCATGAAGGGTAGGACTACGGAATGTTGGCCAGGAATGTTGGCCTACTGAATGTTGGCCAGGAGAGGTAGGCCTACTGAATGTTGGCCAGGAGGGGTTGGCCTACTGAATGTTGGCCAGGAGAGGTAGGCCTACTGGATGTCAGCCAGGAGGGGTAGGCCTACTGAATGTTGGCCAGGAGGGGTAGGCCTACTTATTGTTGGCCAGGAGGTTTTGGCCTACTGAATGTTGGCCAGGAGGGTAGGCCTACTGAATTTTGGCCAGGAGGGTTAGGCCTACTGAATCTTGGCCAGGAGGGGTAGGTCTACTGAATGTTGGCCAGGAGGGTAAGGCCTACTGAATGTTGGCCAGGATGGGTAGGCCTACTAAATGTTGGCCAGGAGCAGTAGGTCTACTGAATGTTGGCCAGGAGGGGTAAGACTGCTGAATGTTGGCCAGGACGGGTGGAGTCTACTGATAGCTGTCCAGGAGGGGTAGCCTACTGAAATTTGGCCAGGAGGGTTAGGCCTAGTGAATCTTGGCCAGGAGGGGTAGGACTACTGAATGTTGGCCATGAGGGATAGGACTAATGAATGCTAACCAGGAAGGGTAGGACTACAGAATGTAGAACAGGAGGGGTAGTGTCTACTGAATGCTGTCCAGGAGGGTTAGGCCAACTGAATGTTGGCCAGGAGGGGTAGGACTACTGAATGTTGGCCATGACGGGTAGGACTACTGAATGCTAATCAGGAAGGGTAGGACCACGGAATGTTGGCCAGGAATGGTTGGCCTACTGAATGTTGGTTCAGGAGGGTTAGGCCTACTGAATGTTGGCCAGGAGGGTTAGGCTTACTGAATGTTGGCCATGAGGGGTGGAACTACTGAATGTTGGCCATGAGGGGTAGGACTACTGAATGTTGGCCAGGACTGGTTGGCCTACTGAATGTTGGCCAGGAGAGGTAATCCTACTGAATTTTGGCCAGGAGGGGTTGGTCTACTGAATGTTGGCCAGGAGAGGTAGGCCTACTGGATGTCAGCCAGGAAGGGTAGGCCTACTGAATGTTGGCCAGCAGGGGTAGGCCTACTTATTGTTGGCCAGGAGGTTTTGGCCTACTGAATGTTGGCCAGGAGTGGTAGACCTACTGAATTTGGCCAGGAGGGTTAGGCCTAGTGCATCTTGGCCAGGATGGGGGTGGGATCTACTGAATGTTGGCCAGGAGGGGTAGGACTACTGAATGTTGGCCAGGAAGGGTAGGACTACTGAATGTTGGCCAGGAGGGTAAGGCCTACTGAATGTTGGCCAGGATGGGTAGGCCTACTAAATGTTGGCCAGGAGGGGTAGGTCTACTGAATGTTGGCCAGGAGGGGTAAGTCTACTGAATGTTGTCCAGGAGGGGTAGGCCTACTGAATGTTGGCCAGGAGGGTTAGGCCTACTGAATGTTGGCCATGAGGGGTAGGACTACTGAATGTTGGCCAGGAGGGTAAGGCCTACTGAATGTTGGCCAGGACGGGTAGTCCTACCGAATGTTGGCCAGGAGGGGTAGGACTACTGAATGTTGGCCAGGAGGGGTAGCGTCTAATGAATGCTGTCCAGGAGGGTTAGGCCAACTGAGTGTTGGCCAGGAGTGGTAGGACTACTGAATGTTGGCCAAGAGGGGTAGGACTACTGAATGTTGGCCAGGAGGGGTAGAGTCTACTGAATGCTGTCCAGGAAGGGTAGGACTACTGATTGCTGTCCAGGAGGGGTAGGACTACAGAAAGTTGGCCAGGAATGGGTAGGCCTACTAAATGTTGGCCAGGAGGAGTAGGTCTACTGAATGTTGGCCAGGAGGGGTAAGACTGCTGAATGTTGGCCAGGACGGGTGGAGTCTACTGATAGCTGTCCAGGAGGGGTAGCCTACTGAAATTTGGCCAGGAGGGTTAGGCCTAGTGAATCTTGGCCAGGAGGGGTAGGACTACTGAATGTTGGCCATGAGGGATAGGACTAATGAATGCTAACCAGGAAGGGTAGGACTACAGAATGTAGAACAGGAGGGGTAGTGTCTACTGAATGCTGTCCAGGAGGGTTAGGCCAACTGAATGTTGGCCAGGAGGGGTAGGACTACTGAATGTTGGCCATGACGGGTAGGACTACTGAATGCTAATCAGGAAGGGTAGGACCACGGAATGTTGGCCAGGAATGGTTGGCCTACTGAATGTTGGTTCAGGAGGGTTAGGCCTACTGAATGTTGGCCAGGAGGGTTAGGCTTACTGAATGTTGGCCATGAGGGGTGGAACTACTGAATGTTGGCCATGAGGGGTAGGACTACTGAATGTTGGCCAGGACTGGTTGGCCTACTGAATGTTGGCCAGGAGAGGTAATCCTACTGAATTTTGGCCAGGAGGGGTTGGTCTACTGAATGTTGGCCAGGAGAGGTAGGCCTACTGGATGTCAGCCAGGAAGGGTAGGCCTACTGAATGTTGGCCAGCAGGGGTAGGCCTACTTATTGTTGGCCAGGAGGTTTTGGCCTACTGAATGTTGGCCAGGAGTGGTAGACCTACTGAATTTGGCCAGGAGGGTTAGGCCTAGTGCATCTTGGCCAGGATGGGGGTGGGATCTACTGAATGTTGGCCAGGAGGGGTAGGACTACTGAATGTTGGCCAGGAAGGGTAGGACTACTGAATGTTGGCCAGGAGGGTAAGGCCTACTGAATGTTGGCCAGGATGGGTAGGCCTACTAAATGTTGGCCAGGAGGGGTAGGTCTACTGAATGTTGGCCAGGAGGGATAAGTCTACTGAATGTTGTCCAGGAGGGGTAGGACTACTGAATGTTGGCCAGGAGGGTTAGGCCTACTGAATGTTGGCCATGAGGGGTAGGACTACTGAATGTTGGCCAGGAGGGTAAGGCCTACTGAATGTTGGCCAGGACGGGTAGTCCTACCGAATGTTGGCCAGGAGGGGTAGGACTACTGAATGTCGGCCAGGAGGGGTAGCGTCTAATGAATGCTGTCCAGGAGGGTTAGGCCAACTGAGTGTTGGCCAGGAGTGGTAGGACTACTGAATGTTGGCCAAGAGGGGTAGGACTACTGAATGTTGGCCAGGAGGGGTAGAGTCTACTGAATGCTGTCCAGGAAGGGTAGGACTACTGATTGCTGTCCAGGAGGGGTAGGACTACAGAAAGTTGGCCAGGAATGGTTGGCCTACTGAATGTTGGTTCAGGAGGGTTAGGCCTACTGAATGTTGGCCAGGAGGGTTAGGCTTACTGAATGTTGGCCATGAGGGGTAGGACTACTGAATGCTAACCAGTAAGGGTAGGACTACTGAATGTTGGCCAGGACTGGTTGGCCTACTGAATGTTGGCAAGGAGAGGTAGACCTACTGAATGTTGGCCAGGAGGGGTTGGCCTACCGAATGTTGGCCAGGAGAGGTAGGCCTACTGGATGTCAGCCAGGAGGGGTAGGCCTACTGAATGTTGGCCAGGAGGGGTAAGCCAACTAATGTTGGCCAGGAGGGGTAGGACTACTGAATGTTGGCCATGAGGGGTAGGACTACTGAATGCTAACCATGAAGGGTAGGACTACGGAATGTTGGCCAGGAATGGTTGGCCTACTGAATGTTGGTTCAGGAGGGTTAGGCCTACTGAATGTTGGCCAGGAGGGTTAGGCTTACTGAATGTTGGCCATGAGGGGTAGAACTACTGAATGTTGGCCATGAGGGGTAGGACTACTGAATGCTAACCAGGAAGGGTAGGACTACTGAATGTTGGCCTACTGAATGTTGGCCAGGAGAGGTAGGCCTACTGAATGTTGGCCAGGAGGGGTTGGCCTACTGAATGTTGGCCAGGAGAGGTAGGCCTACTGCATGTCAGCCAGGAGGGGTAGGCCTACTGAATGTTGGCCAGGAGGGGTAGGCCTACTTATTGTTGGCCAGGAGGTTTTGCCCTACTGAATGTTGGCCAGGAGTGGTAGACCTACTAAATTTTGGCCAGGAGGGTTAGGCCTACTGAATCTTGGCCAGGAGGGGTAGGATCTACTGAATGTTGGCCAGGAGGGTAAGGCCTACTGAATGTTGGCCAGGATGGGTAGGCCTACTAAATGTTGGCCAGGAGCAGTAGGTCTACTGAATGTTGGCCAGGAGGGGTAAGACTGCTGAATGTTGGCCAGGACGGGTGGAGTCTACTGATAGCTGTCCAGGAGGGGTAGCCTACTGAAATTTGGCCAGGAGGGTTAGGCCTAGCGAATCTTGGCCAGGAGGGGTAGGACTACTGAATGTTGGCCATGAGGGATAGGACTACTGAATGCTAACCAGGAAGGGTAGGACTACAGAATGTAGAACAGGAGGGGTAGTGTCTACTGAATGCTGTCCAGGAGGGTTAGGCCAACTGAATGTTGGCCAGGAGGGGTAGGACTACTGAATGTTGGCCATGACGGGTAGGACTACTGAATGCTAACCAGGAAGGGTAGGACTACGGAATGTTGGCCAGGAATGGTTGGCCTACTCAATGTTGGTTCAGGAGGGTTAGGCCTACTGAATGTTGGCCAGGAGGGTTAGGCTTACTGAATGTTGGCCATGAGGGGTAGAACTACTGAATGTTGGCCATGAGGGGTAGGACTACTCAATGCTAACCAGGAAGGGTAGGACTACTGAATGTTGGCCAGGACTGGTTGGCCTACTGAATGTTGGCCAGGAGAGGTAGGCCTACTGAATGTTGGCCAGGAGGGGTTGGTCTACTGAATGTTGGCCAGGAGAGGTAGGCCTACTGGATGTCACCCAGGAAGGGTAGGCCTACTGAATGTTGGCCAGCAGGGGTAGGCCTACTTATTGTTGGCCAGGAGGTTTTGGCCTACTGAATGTTGGCCAGGAGTGGTAGACCTACTGAATTTGGCCAGGAGGGTTAGGCCTTGTGCATCTTGGCCAGGAGGGGTGGGATCTACTGAATGTTGGCCAGGAGGGGTAGGACTACTGAATGTTGGCCAGGAAGGGTAGGACTACTGAATATTGGCCAGGAGGGTAAGGCCTACTGAATGTTGGCCAGGATGGGTAGGCCTACTAAATGTTGGCCAGGAGGGGTAGGTCTACTGAATGTTGGCCAGGAGGGGTAAGTCTACTGAATGTTGTCCAGGAGGGGTAGGCCTACTGAATGTTGGCCAGGAGGGTTAGGCCTACTGAATGTTGGCCATGAGGGGTAGGACTACTGAATGTTGGCCAGGAGGGTAAGGCCTACTGAATGTTGGCCAGGACGGGTAGTCCTACCGAATGTTGGCCAGGAGGGGTAGGACTACTGAATGTTGGCCAGGAGGGGTAGGACTACTGAATGTTGGCTGTGAGGGGTAGGACTACTGAATGTTGGCCAGGACTGGTTGGGTAGGACTACTTATTGTTGGTCCGGAGGTTTTGGCCTACTGAATGTTGGCCAGGAGTGGTAGACCTACTGAATTTTGGCCAGGATGGTTAGGCCTACTGAATCTTGGCCAGGAGGGGTAGGATCTACTGAATGTTGGCCAGGAGGGGTAGGACTACTGAATGTTGGCCAGGAGGGTAAGGCCTACTGAATGTTGGCCAGGATGGGTAGAGTCTACTGAATGCTGTCCAGGAGGGGTAGGACTACTGATTGCTGTCCAGGAGGGGTAGGACTACAGAAAGTTGGCCAGGAATGGTTGGCCTACTGAATTTTGGCCAGGATGGTTAGGCCTACTGAATCTTGGCCAGGAGGGGTAGGATCTACTGAATGTTGGCCAGGAGGGGTAGGACTACTGAATGTTGGCCAGGAGGGTTAGGCTTACTGAATGTTGGCCATGAGGGGTAGGACTACTGAATGCTAACCAGGAAGGTTAGGACTACTGAATGTTGGCCAGGACTGGTTGGCCTACTGAATGTTGGCCAGGAGAGGTAGACCTACTGAATGTTGGCCAGGAGGGGTTGCCTACTGAATGTTGGCCAGGAGAGGTAGGCCTACTGGATGTCAGCCAGGAGGGGTAGGCCTACTGAATGTTGGCCAGGAGGGGTAACCCAACTAATGTTGGCCAGGAGGGGTAGGACTACTGAATGTTGGCCATGAGGGGTAGGACTACTGAATGCTAACCATGAAGGGTAGGACTACGGAATGTTGGCCAGGAATGTTGGCCTACTGAATGTTGGCCAGGAGAGGTAGGCCTACTGAATGTTGGCCAGGAGGGGTTGGCCTACTGAATGTTGGCCAGGAGAGGTAGGCCTACTGGATGTCAGCCAGGAGGGGTAGGCCTACTGAATGTTGGCCAGGAGGGGTAGGCCTACTTATTGTTGGCCAGGAGGTTTTGCCCTACTGAATGTTGGCCAGGAGTGGTAGACCTACTGAATTTTGGCCAGGAGGGTTAGGCCTACTGAATCTTGGCCAGGAGGGGTAGGATCTACTGAATGTTGGCCAGGAGGGTAAGGCCTACTGAATGTTGGCCAGGATGGGTAGGCCTACTAAATGTTGGCCAGGAGCAGTAGGTCTACTGAATGTTGGCCAGGAGGGGTAAGACTGCTGAATGTTGGCCAGGACGGGTGGAGTCTACTGATAGCTGTCCAGGAGGGGTAGCCTACTGAAATTTGGCCAGGAGGGTTAGGCCTAGTGAATCTTGGCCAGGAGGGGTAGGACTACTGAATGTTGGCCATGAGGGATAGGACTACTGAATGCTAACCAGGAAGGGTAGGACTACAGAATGTAGAACAGGAGGGGTAGTGTCTACTGAATGCTGTCCAGGAGGGTTAGGCCAACTGAATGTTGGCCAGGAGGGGTAGGACTACTGAATGTTGGCCATGACGGGTAGGACTACTGAATGCTAACCAGGAAGGGTAGGACCACGGAATGTTGGCCAGGAATGGTTGGCCTACTGAATGTTGGTTCAGGAGGGTTAGGCCTACTGAATGTTGGCCAGGAGGGTTAGGCTTACTGAATGTTGGCCATGAGGGGTGGAACTACTGAATGTTGGCCATGAGGGGTAGGACTACTGAATGTTGGCCAGGACTGGTTGGCCTACTGAATGTTGGCCAGGAGAGGTAATCCTACTGAATTTTGGCCAGGAGGGGTTGGTCTACTGAATGTTGGCCAGGAGAGGTAGGCCTACTGGATGTCAGCCAGGAAGGGTAGGCCTACTGAATGTTGGCCAGCAGGGGTAGGCCTACTTATTGTTGGCCAGGAGGTTTTGGCCTACTGAATGTTGGCCAGGAGTGGTAGACCTACTGAATTTGGCCAGGAGGGTTAGGCCTAGTGCATCTTGGCCAGGATGGGGGTGGGATCTACTGAATGTTGGCCAGGAGGGGTAGGACTACTGAATGTTGGCCAGGAAGGGTAGGACTA
Organism: Salmo salar; assembly: GCF_965601325.2. Taxonomy (NCBI): domain Eukaryota; kingdom Metazoa; phylum Chordata; class Actinopteri; order Salmoniformes; family Salmonidae; genus Salmo; species Salmo salar. The sequence goes on from NC_138307.1 coordinate 13,983,726, forward strand.
CTGAATGTTGGCCAGGAGGGTAAGGCCTACTGAATGTTGGCCAGGATGGGTAGGCCTACTAAATGTTGGCCAGGAGGGGTAGGTCTACTGAATGTTGGCCAGGAGGGGTAAGTCTACTGAATGTTGTCCAGGAGGGGTAGGCCTACTGAATGTTGGCCAGGAGGGTTAGGCCTACTGAATGTTGGCCATGAGGGGTAGGACTACTGAATGTTGGCCAGGAGGGTAAGGCCTACTGAATGTTGGCCAGGACGGGTAGTCCTACCGAATGTTGGCCAGGAGGGGTAGGACTACTGAATGTTGGCCAGGATGGGTAGGCCTACTAAATGTTGGCCAGGTGGAGTAGGTCTACTGAATGTTGGCCAGGAGGGGTAGCGTCTAATGAATGCTGTCCAGGAGGGTTAGGCCAACTGAGTGTTGGCCAGGAGTGGTAGGACTACTGAATGTTGGCCAAGAGGGGTAGGACTACTGAATGTTGGCCAGGAGGGGTAGAGTCTACTGAATGCTGTCCAGGAAGGGTAGGACTACTGATTGCTGTCCAGGAGGGGTAGGACTACAGAAAGTTGGCCAGGAATGGTTGGCCTACTGAATGTTGGTTCAGGAGGGTTAGGCCTACTGAATGTTGGCCAGGAGGGTTAGGCTTACTGAATGTTGGCCATGAGGGGTAGGACTACTGAATGCTAACCAGTAAGGGTAGGACTACTGAATGTTGGCCAGGACTGGTTGGCCTACTGAATGTTGGCAAGGAGAGGTAGACCTACTGAATGTTGGCCAGGAGGGGTTGGCCTACCGAATGTTGGCCAGGAGAGGTAGGCCTACTGGATGTCAGCCAGGAGGGGTAGGCCTACTGAATGTTGGCCAGGAGGGGTAAGCCAACTAATGTTGGCCAGGAGGGGTAGGACTACTGAATGTTGGCCATGAGGGGTAGGACTACTGAATGCTAACTATGAAGGGTAGGACTACGGAATGTTGGCCAGGAATGGTTGGCCTACTGAATGTTGGTTCAGGAGGGTTAGGCCTACTGAATGTTGGCCATGAGGGGTAGAACTACTGAATGTTGGCCATGAGGGGTAGGACTACTGAATGCTAACCAGGAAGGGTAGGACTACTGAATGTTGGCCATGAGGGGTAGGACTACTGAATGCTAACCATGAAGGGTAGGACTACGGAATGTTGGCCAGGAATGGTTGGCCTACTGAATGTTGGTTCAGGAGGGTTAGGCCTACTGAATGTTGGCCATGAGGGGTAGAACTACTGAATGTTGGCCATGAGGGGTAGGACTACTGAATGCTAACCAGGAAGGGTAGGACTACTGAATGTTGGCCTACTGAATGTTGGCCAGGAGAGGTAGGCCTACTGAATGTTGGCCAGGAGGGGTTGGCCTACTGAATGTTGGCCAGGAGAGGTAGGCCTACTGGATGTCAGCCAGGAGGGGTAGGCCTACTGAATGTTGGCCAGGAGGGGTAGGCCTACTTATTGTTGGCCAGGAGGTTTTGCCCTACTGAATGTTGGCCAGGAGTGGTAGACCTACTAAATTTTGGCCAGGAGGGTTAGGCCTACTGAATCTTGGCCAGGAGGGGTAGAATCTACTGAATGTTGGCCAGGAGGGTAAGGCCTACTGAATGTTGGCCAGGATGGGTAGGCCTACTAAATGTTGGCCAGGAGCAGTAGGTCTACTGAATGTTGGCCAGGAGGGGTAAGACTGCTGAATGTTGGCCAGGACGGGTGGAGTCTACTGATAGCTGTCCAGGAGGGGTAGCCTACTGAAATTTGGCCAGGAGGGTTAGGCCTAGCGAATCTTGGCCAGGAGGGGTAGGACTACTGAATGTTGGCCATGAGGGATAGGACTACTGAATGCTAACCAGGAAGGGTAGGACTACAGAATGTAGAACAGGAGGGGTAGTGTCTACTGAATGCTGTCCAGGAGGGTTAGGCCAACTGAATGTTGGCCAGGAGGGGTAGGACTACTGAATGTTGGCCATGACGGGTAGGACTACTGAATGCTAACCAGGAAGGGTAGGACTACGGAATGTTGGCCAGGAATGGTTGGCCTACTCAATGTTGGTTCAGGAGGGTTAGGCCTACTGAATGTTGGCCAGGAGGGTTAGGCTTACTGAATGTTGGCCATGAGGGGTAGAACTACTGAATGTTGGCCATGAGGGGTAGGACTACTCAATGCTAACCAGGAAGGGTAGGACTACTGAATGTTGGCCAGGACTGGTTGGCCTACTGAATGTTGGCCAGGAGAGGTAGGCCTACTGAATGTTGGCCAGGAGGGGTTGGTCTACTGAATGTTGGCCAGGAGAGGTAGGCCTACTGGATGTCAGCCAGGAAGGGTAGGCCTACTGAATGTTGGCCAGCAGGGGTAGGCCTACTTATTGTTGGCCAGGAGGTTTTGGCCTACTGAATGTTGGCCAGGAGTGGTAGACCTACTGAATTTGGCCAGGAGGGTTAGGCCTTGTGCATCTTGGCCAGGAGGGGTGGGATCTACTGAATGTTGGCCAGGAGGGGTAGGACTACTGAATGTTGGCCAGGAAGGGTAGGACTACTGAATATTGGCCAGGAGGGTAAGGCCTACTGAATGTTGGCCAGGATGGGTAGGCCTACTAAATGTTGGCCAGGAGGGGTAGGTCTACTGAATGTTGGCCAGGAGGGGTAAGTCTACTGAATGTTGTCCAGGAGGGGTAGGCCTACTGAATGTTGGCCAGGAGGGTTAGGCCTACTGAATGTTGGCCATGAGGGGTAGGACTACTGAATGTTGGCCAGGAGGGTAAGGCCTACTGAATGTTGGCCAGGACGGGTAGTCCTACCGAATGTTGGCCAGGAGGGGTAGGACTACTGAATGTTGGCCAGGAGGGGTAGGACTACTGAATGTTGGCTGTGAGGGGTAGGACTACTGAATGTTGGCCAGGACTGGTTGGGTAGGACTACTGAATGCTGTCCAGGAGGGGTAGGTCTACTGAATGTTTGCCAGGAGGGGTAGGACTACTGAATGTTGGCCAGGAGGGGTAGGTCTACTTAATGTTGTTCAGGAGGGGTAGGACTAGTGAATCTTGGCCAGGAGGGGTAGGACTGCTGAATGTAGAACAGGAGGGGTAGACCTACTGAATGTTGGCCAGGAGGTGTAGGACTACTGAATATTGGCCAGGAGGTGTTTGTCTACTGAATGTTGTCCAGGAGGGGTAGGACTACTGAATGTTGGCCAGGAAGGGTAGGACCACTGAATGTTGCCCAGGGGGTAGAAGTACTGGATGCTGTCCAGGTGGGGTAAGCCTACTGAATGTTGGCCAGGAGGGGTAGGCCTACTGAATGTTGGCCAGGAAGGGTAGGACCACTGAATGTTGACCAGGGGGTAGAACTACTGGATGCTGTCCAGGTGGGGTAGGCCTTCCCTGTAGCTCAGTTGGTAGAGCATAGTGTTTGCAACGCCAGGGTTGTGGGTTCGATTCCCATGGGGGGCCAGCACAGAAAAAAAACATATATGAAATGTATGAAATGTATGCATTCACTACTGTAAGTCGCTTTGAATAAGAGCATCTGCTAAATGACTAAAATGTAAAATGAATGCTGTCCAGGAGGGGTAGGACTACAGAATGCTGTCCAGGAGTGGTAGGACTACTGAATGTTGGCCAGGAGAGTTAGGACTACTGAATGTTGGCCATGAGGGGTAGGCAATGAGGGGTAGGACTACTGAATGTTGGCGAGGAGAGGTTAGGACTACTGAATGCTGGCCAGGAGTGGTAGGACTACAGAATGCTGTCCAGGAGGGGTAGGACTA
>NC_138307.1:14702500-14755000 GCF_965601325.2 Salmo salar
GCCTGTCTTCTCTTGAGAGCCAGGTCTGCCTTCAGTGGCCTTTCTCAATAGCAAGGCTATGCTCACTGAGTCTGTACATAGTCAAAGCTTTCCTTAAGTTTGGGTCAGTCACAGTGGTCAGGTATTCTGCAACTGTGTACTCTTTGTTTAGGGCCAAATAGCATTCTAGTTTGCTCTGTTTTTTTTGTTAATTCTTTCCAATCACTCCATCTCTGTTTGTGTGATATAACTTTCTCTCAATCAAACTTGGCTGTTGTTTATGTATGCTAAGCCTTTGGACCGTTCTCTCACTCAGCCTTGACTGTTGTTGTTCTACAGCTTCCCAGTAAGAAGGCCACACTGAGAGATAACCAGCCGCAACAACAGGATGACCTCATAGACAGATACCAGGTAGGAGCAAACTGTTAACACTTTGATATGTATTAAACCTAACCCTCCCTGCCTCCCACCTCCACCCCACCACCCAACAATACAGCAGAACCCCACCCACTATCACTACTCCCCTCCCCCACCTAAACAGTCAGTATCGCCATGCACCCCTCCCCCTTACACCCAAAACCAGCACTCTATCTCTCTACCCCCCCAAACCCACCGGAATGTGTGTTCCACGTTCTATAGCAAGCTATATGGAGAACCTGACTGTGTTCCATGTCCTGTGCATTCTATGGAGGTAGAACCTGACTTTGTGTTCTCTGTTCTGTGTGTTCCTGCAGAGGGAGAACCGTCAGCTGCAGCAGGCCAGTCTGCGTCTGGAGCAGGAGAATGATGTTCTGGCCCACACACTGATCACCAGCAAGATCTCCCTGAGGACCGACCTGGACCAGGTCTTAACCACATCACCCCCACATCACCCCCACATCAACCCCACATCAACCCTACATCACCCCCACATCACCCCCACATCAACCCTACATCACCCCCACATCACCCCCACATCACCCCCACATCACCCCCACATCACCCCCACATCAACCCCACATCACCCCCACATCACCCCCACATCAACCCCACATCACCCCCACATCACCCCCACATCAACCCCACATCACCCCACATCACCCCTACATCACCCCCACATCACCCCCACATCACCCCCACATCAACCCCACATCACCCCCACATCACCCCCACATCAACCCCACATCACCCCTACATCAACCCCACATCACCCCCACATCACCCCCACATCACCCCACATCACCTCCACATCACCCCCACATCAACCCCACATCAACCCCACATCAACCCCACATCAACCCCACATCAACCCCACATCACCCCCACATCACCCCCACATCACCCCTACATCACCCCCACATCACCCCCACATCACCCCCACATCACCCCTACATCACCCCCACATCACCCCCACATCATCCCCACATCACCCCCACATCACCCCTACATCAACCCCACATCAACCCCACATCACCCCCACATCACCCCCACATCACCCCCACATCACCCCTACATCACCCCTACATCAACCCCACATCACCCCCACATCACCCCCACATCACCCCTACATCACCCCTACATCACCCCCACATCACCCCCACATCACCCCCACATCAACCCCACATGACCCCCACATCGACCCCCACATCGACCCCCACATCACCCCCACATCACCTCCACATCACCCCCACATCAACTCCTAGCCCCCTACTTCTTAGTCACTCCCCCATTCCCCTAGCTCCTAGTCACTCCCCCTATTCCCCTAGCTCCTAGTCACTCCCCCTATTCCCCTAGCTCCTAGTCACTCCCCCCATTCCCCTAGCTCCTAGTCACTCCCCCTATTCCCCTAGCTCCTAGTCACTCCCCCTATTCCCCTAGCTCCTAGTCACTCCCCCTATTCCCCTAGCTCCTAGTCACTCCCCCTATTCCCCTAGCTCCTAGAAGGGTTGTTCGTCTATTCCCATAGGACAACCCTTTTTGGTTCCAGATAGAACCCTATTTGGTTCCAGTAAGAATTATTTTGGGTTCCATGTAGAACCCTTGATGAAAAGGGTTTCACATGGAACCCAAAAGTGTTCTTCAAAGGCTTCTTCTATTGGGACAGCTGAAGAACTGTTTCATGTTCTATATAGCACCGTTTTTTCTTAGAATGTAATGTAATCTATCCCCTACCTCCTAGATACTACCCTAGCCCCTACCTCCTAGATACTACCCTATCCCCTACCTCCTAGATACTACCCTAGCCCCTACCTCCTAGATACTACCCTAGCCCCTACCTCCTAGATACTACCCTAGCCCCTACCTCCTAGATACTACCCTAGCCCCTACCTCCTAGATACTACCCTAGCCCCTACCTCCTAGATACTACCCTAGCCCCTACCTCCTAGATACTACCCTAGCCCCTACCTCCTAGATACTACCCTAGCCCCTACCTCCTAGATACTACCCTAGCCCCTACCTCCTAGATACTACCCTAGCCCCTACCTCCTAGATACTACCCTAGCCCCTACCTCCTAGATACTACCCTATCCCCTACCTCCTAGATACTACCCTAGCCCCTACCTCCTAGATACTACCCTAGCCCCTACCTCCTAGATACTACCCTAGCCCCTACCTCCTAGATACTACCCTAGCCCCTACCTCCTAGATACTACCCTAGCCCCTACCTCCTAGATACTACCCTAGCCCCTACCTCCTAGATACTACCCTAGCCCCTACCTCCTAGATACTACCCTAGCCCCTACCTCCTAGATACTACCCTAGCCCCTACCTCCAAGATACTACCCTAGCCCCTATCTCCTAGATACTACCCTAGCCCCTACCTCCTAGATACTACCCTAGCCCCTACCTCCTAGATACTACCCTAGCCCCTACCTCCTAGATACTACCCTAGCCCCTACCTCCAAGATACTACCCTAGCCCCTATCTCCTAGATACTACCCTAGCCCCTACCTCCTAGATACTACCCTAGCCCCTACCTCCTAGATACTACCCTAGCCCCTACCTCCTAGATACTACCCTAGCCCCTACCTCCTAGATACTACCCTAGCCCCTACCTCCTAGATACTACCCTAGCCCCTATCTCCTAGATACTACCCTAGCCCCTATCTCCTAGATACTACCCTAGCCCCTATCTCCTAGATACTACCCTAGCCCCTATCTCCTAGATACTACCCTAGCCCCTACCTCCTAGATACTACCCTAGCCCCTACCTCCTAGATACTACCCTAGCCCCTACCTCCTAGATACTACCCTAGCCCCTACCTCCTAGATACTACCCTAGCCACTATCTCCCTAGGCACTTGTACAGACAGACAGACAGACAGACAGACAGACAGACAGACAGACAGACAGACAGACTTCTGAGTGTGTTGGTGGGCCCACAGGCGGAGGACAGAGTGGATGAGCTGACCAAAGAGCTGCTGAAGACCAGAAAGAAATTGAAGAATGCAGAGGAAGAAAAGAGAGGGAAGGAGGAGGAGGCTGCTCAGGTAATCTCTTCTATTCTATCCATCCGTCCTTTATGTTTCCATACTTTGATGTAAGGTAATAATGTAATATTATATTCTATTTATGGTAATAAGGTAATTTTATATTCTATTTATGGTAATAATGTAATATTGTATTCTATTTATGGTAATAATGTAATATTGTATTTTATTTATGGTAATAATGTAATATTGTTTTCTATTTATGGTAATAATGTAATATTATATTTATGGTAATAATGTAATATTGTATTCTTGTATGGTAATAATGTAATATTATATTTATGGTAATAATGTAATGTTGTATTATATTTGTGGTAATACTGCAATATTGTATTCTATGTATGGTAATATTGTATTCTATTTATGGTAATAATATTACATTATATTTATGGTAATAATGTAACATTTTATTCCATTTATGGTAATAATGTAATATTATATTTATGGTAATACTGTATTATTGGATTATATTTCAGAGTAATAATGAAACATTTAATTCTGTGTATGGACATGTATTTACCGTTTCACAGTTGAAGGAGGTGTTAAGGACAAAGCTGGACAAGGCTGATCCAGAGGTGAAAAGGAGCTCAGGCATCATCTCAGACTACAAACAGGTACCACACACACACACACACACACACACACACACACACACACACACACACACACACACACACACACACACACACACACACACACACACACACACACACACACACACACACACACACACACACACACACACACACACACACACACACACACACACACACACAAACCTAATGCTATGTTGATGTTGTTTCCTCTGTCTGTCAGATCTGTTCCCAGCTGACCAGTCGGGTGGAAAGGCAGCAGGCGGCCCACAGAGAGGACCTTGACAAACTCAGGGTGAGGAGGAATATGGCACCGTCTGATGATGTCACAGTTTGACAATCAAACAGTTTGATGATGTCATTTGTTCTGTATGGATATCACCCCTCACTCTGCATGTTCATAATAAAACACTTTTGAAGTGTCTGGTCAAACCCCTCCCACCCTCTCCTCCCTCTCTCAGAATGCTGTGCTGGCGTGTTCTCGCTGCCGACAGGCTCTAGATTCTCCTATCATGGAAGGCTCTGGTTCCACAGCCCCGTACCAGAGAAGTATCAGCACCAGAGAACCAGGCCAGCAGAGAGACCAGGAAACAGAACCAGACCAGCAGACGACTAGTACCAGGGAACAAGACCAGGAGATGGTGTATCTGAGTGGCCAGGTCACAGAGCTGGAGAAGGAGCTGGCCCAGACTAAACTACACATGGTGGAGGCCAAGTGCAAGATCCAGGTCAGCTCATAATACACTACACACTTCATAGTGCACACTACACACTTCATATTGCACATGTTCACAGTACATACTTCATAGTGATATATGATGTGTTGTGTTGTCCCCTGTGTAGGAGCTGGAACACCAGAAGGGGGTAATGCAACGTGATCTCCAAACAGCAAGGAACAGCTGGCTCACTAAGACTGTGAGCTCCATACGGTCAGCCGGAGGGGGCCCACAGAGCAGCAGCCTACCCAGGGGGAGAGCCTCGGCAATGGGGCGTTCTCTCCATGGCCTCCCCCTCTCAGCCTGGAGCTCCAGGAGACTGTCATGGGCCCCCAGGAAGGACCGGGGGGGAGATGTCTGACAGAGAGATGGAAGGGAGGGGGAGAGACAGCAAGAGGACGTATTGAGAGTATAGATAATATGTATTGGAATGATTATATATGTCTCTTGGTGACTGTTTGTTTCTGCATTCTAGTCCCTATTTTGGTTTTATTTGTTATTGTCAAAAGCAAATTTGGATACAGGAGTTTTATGTATGTTTTATGTGTTGCTTTGGCTCTTAAACTCTTAAAACCAAACTCCAAACTGGTAACACTTGTATGGCACCCAGTCCTTCATTCAAAACCTTTCATTGCGCATTCATTTTTAAATTGTATTTGTTACATACAGTACATCTCTGATCTTGTCAATATCAGATTTTTTTTAGATTTACAGTGAAGTAAAATCAATAGTCATCATCATTGTAGTACATTCAAGTATATATCCATACTTTTTCTGTTTCTACTTTACAGACATTTTCATTAAGTAGTTCTCAGAATCTGTAACAGACAAACCTGTTGACATGTAAAGTCAGCCAGGTCAACTGGGATACGAGTCAGTTTTCTACGTTTATCCATATCTGAGGACGTCCAGAGATGACGTGGAAATTGGCCACTAGGAGGAACGGTGAGCGCTGTTACCTTCAAGTAGGTTTTGATCTTCATAAGCATGTGCCTCTGATTCCAAATTTTGGAAGTTTGAATCCAGCGATAAAAAGTTGTTTTTAAGATAATTGTTTTAAGCCTCTCCCAAACATCAACCCTTACCTTAACCATTCAGAGTTAATGCCTAACTTTAAGATTTCAGAGTTAATGCCTAAACTTAACCTTAAACAGTTAGAAATGTGACGTTTGAAACAACTTAGAAATTTGAACTTTGAGAAACATGGATGAACATCTAATTCTGACGTGAGACTGTGAGAGCTAGTTGTGTAATGTACAGGTTTACCAAACATATACGTGATCATCAATTTAGAGCAGTCCGATTAATTAAGTAATAGTACATTGTCTTTTAACAAAAGAAAAGAGAAACATTTCAAAAGTGAGAATCGTATTGTGCCCGGCAGTTACGTTATATGAACATGTATTTCTAGATGAAACACTGATTAGGTTTGGTGAAAATGTGACTGTGTGATTTTGAGCATTGTACTTAGTCAATTGAAAATGAGCTTAACGTTTTGAAACAACTGCCTTGTTGGTGATCTGTTTTGAGTTTTGAACTAAGAGTAGTGAAAATGTACCACATGGCCTACTTGTTAAAATTGCACTGAAGCGGATACAAATTTTTTTTAAATCATCTTATAAACAAAGACTTTATTAATCACATTGAATGTCTTTGTACTTAGTCAAAATAGACGAGACAGAAGAGAGCACTGATAAAAGAACAAGTTGGGTTGTGTCTTAAATGACACCCTATTCCCTATAAAGTGCAATACTTTTGACCAAAGCAACATAGGACTGACAAATAGGACAAAATAGTGCATTATAGGGAATAGATTGTTATTTGGGATACAACCTTTATGTTAGACAACAAACCCTCCATTACACACCAGGGTCACGTTCAGGACAGGAGAGGGCAACATACTGAAAGTAAAGCTGACAAGATTCCTATTTACTTTACATGTCAGATAGAGACATGTCTGTTCAACCTACAATATTTCTGTCTGAACGTTCCACGATCTGAATGTGATCCACTGAATGAGGCAAAAGCTTCTGTTCTCTCCCTCCTGTTTCTCTCTGCTCCCCTCCCTACACTGTTTATCCTTTTCTCTTCTCTTCTTACAAACACTTGAGGACATAGAAGTTGCACGTCGTCCCACGCGGACACCCGCACAGCGTTCCGACACGCGCACCTTTGCGAACAGCGCACTGCTCGCCCGCGTCACACTGGAAACAAACAAACAGTTTGATATTTAATTGAATGATGATGATGATGGTGATGGTGTTGGTGGCATCTGACTCCAGACTATGTGATTCTGAGACATCTACACCGGCTTCCCAGAATCAGATTAATCCTAGCAACTCCTGAACTATATATATATATTAAACACTGTCAATAGAGAACTTTTATCGAAAGTCCCGTTTTAACAATTTGAAACACGTAATATAAGGCTAGACTCAGTGAAGAAGTAAAATGGATGACACAGACAGGCTAACTACTTAAAAAAACTGTTGATAATAGGACTAACCACTTTAAAATGTTTGCTCAGATCTATTCTTACCGACGGCAGCCAGCCGAGCTTCTTTTCTGATAACGGCATCTGTTTGTTCTTCAGTTTCTCCAGAACTTCTTGTAAAGCTTCAATCTACATGACAGAGAAAAACAAAAACGATAGCCTGCTATTTAGCTAGAAAACAAGTACAAAGAGAGGGGTGAATCGACTAAACTATCACATTGACAAGCGCACAAACCAAACAACTTCACGAACATAAAACAATTTAAACTTACCAGCTCCTTCTCTTCTTGTGACTTGTGGGGGAACTCTAGAGCGCGAGTCTCAAACTCCAAGGAGGTGTCGCCGTCAGCGAGACAGAGACATGCGCAGCAGGAGGCGGCGAGGAAAAGCAGTTGAATGCTGGCCATGGTGCTGAAACGACCAGAAGGGATGGAGATACAGCGGGGCCTCTGCAGGTGGTTAGCAGGGGCTTGGTGAACACTGGGCGGGTGAAGTGGGCTATGATTCGGGGTGATAGATGCGGGGGCTTGATTTTATAGCGTTTGCTGACATCATACAGCTACTGTAATATGTATGACCACTGACATGAGCGGAGCGACATAGGTAACCACTGACCGGAGAGGGTCATACGCACGCACGTACACGCGCCAGAGGATGTTGTGATGGAGAGGCGTTGTCTGATAGAACACCTCTGTTCACCTCTTTCCAATAATCCCAGGTCACAGCCCCTGGCTGTTGAGACCAATCTTTAATCAGCATCCAATTTCCTCTTGGGTGTGTGTGTGTATGCCTAACCTCTCATTTGCTCATTTGGTGTACACAGTGAGCAGGCCTGAAATTCTACATCACAGGCTAATCTCACCAGACCACTTAAAGAACCCACCTCTCTCTATCTCTCACACACACACACGCACACACACACGCATGCACACACACACACACACCATACTATTTCCAAGCAATAATTCTGCTTGGGAATGGTTTAAGTGGGGAGGGGAAAACTGAAAACCATCTGTTATTGGCTGAGAGGTTTGGAACTCTCTTTGTCTATTAATCAGTTTACCGCATGGTGATGTCACCATGGAAAGGTGGAACTCCCGTCCCATGCAAACCTGCTGATCAGAAGGTCCTGTGTAGATCATATTTTCAACGAGAAACTATCAGGAAATAACACTGATTTTACAAAATCACACTTGTAGAGTGTTCGTTTCATCACCTGTTGTTGTAGAATACAGGAGCGCATCCAAACAGCCTATCCGACCGCTCGGAGGCGTCCGCACGGTCCTAAAGCACACCGTTGCCTCGTTTTGTATCATATTCCAATTATAAAGCTGGGGGGTGGGGGGGGGAACAAAAACTCAATTTCAGAATGTGGGCAGGACATATCCTCCCCATCCCCAGCGAATGTTAAGCCCCTGGTACAATATGATATAAAACACAGGAAAACAGAATGTTGACTGCACTGGGCCTTTAAAATGAACCTATTGATCCAGTGCAACCCCGCTGAACCAAAGTAGTCAACACTAGAAAATAAAGATTAGTCGGATATGAAGACAGCTGTGTGTGGGCATGTCTACTTGTGTGTGTGTGTTCTATTTGTCTGAACAGGATGCTTTTCAGATATCAGCGCCTGTTAATATCATTGGAATGAATCTAATATTTACTGAAGTTTATTGGTTGCTGGTGGATTTCATGCCTAATACTTTGAATACACAATTATTGGTGAACTATATTAGCTTATGACCTGAAGTGACTTATTTACTTGATGTCATAAACCCATACCGCCAAGATTTGTCTGACAGTCACTGGAATGTAGCCTATCTTAATTTATCCTGACAGTCTTGTTGTTTGCCTCGACAATGTAAAGACACAGCGCATCAGTTGCAACCTTGCAGGTGACTCAGTTTCCAATTCCTGTTACTGTAGGATAGTATTTTACTCATTTAGTCGTTTAGTCTAGAAATCCACATCTAGATGCCTATTTAACGACAGTACTAGGCATAAAGGTTAGAATTGTGCAATTTCGGCCTCATGGCAAGGTTGAGGTATAGTATGTTCCAGCTTTTGCTTTCGGTCTTTTTTGTCCCAGAACTGTGGCCCAGAGTTTTTCCTCTAGTCTATTTCAAAGCAGGAGTTTCTCTCTCTGAGGTATGTGGTAAACCAGTAGAATGTAACCTTAGTATGTTATTTACTGCTTGTCTTTTCTACTAGGTGTCTTTCATACCATAGTTCAGGACAGATACCAGGTATGTAGAGGCACAATGCAGACAACCGGTTAAGGAGGATCATTCGTTGTTATCTTTTGTTGAATGTCATGCAACTTATCGTTTAGACAAAGCAAAGCATTCTGATTGGTCAAAGGGTGACCAAGCCATGCCAATGCTGACATTATACCGTAACTAGATGGAGTCCCACCCTACCTCAACTTTCAAATCCTGTGGTTGAACAAAGATTTTACCTTTCACAAAAAAAGACACATGAGAAAATTCTGATATCAAAGTAGCATTGGTTGCTGTTCATTGGTTGCTGTTCATTGGTTGCTGTTCATTGGTTGCTGTTCATTGGTTGCTGGTGGACTTCATGCCTAATACTTTGAAGACAATTATTGGTGAAATATATTAGCTTATTACCTGAAGTGAATTATTTACTTGACACTGTTGTTGTTTGCCTCGACAGAGTAAGGCACATCACATCAGTTGCAGCCTTGCAGGGGAGTCAGTTTCCAATTCCTGTTACTGTAGGATAGTATTTTCTACAGTTAGACATTTTGCCTGGATTTAACATCTAGAAGCCTATTTAACTAGTAGGTATAAAGGTTAGAATTGGGCCATTTGGGTTCTCACTGTGGAGCATGGAGGAGGAGGTGTGATGGTGTGTGGGTGCTTTGCTGGTGACACTGTCAGTGATTTATATCTATTTAGAATTCAAGGCACACTTAACCAGCATGGCTACCACAGCATTCTGCAGCGATACGCCATCTGATCTGGTATGCCCTTAGTGGGACTGTCATTTGTTTTTCAACAGGACAATGACCCAACACACCCCCAGGCTGTGTAAGAACTATTTGACCAAGAAGGAGAGTGATGGAGTGCTACATCAGGTGACCTGGCCTCCACCATCACCCGACCTCAACCCAATTGAGATGGTTTGGGATGAGTTGGACCGCAGAGTGAAGGAAAAGCAGCCAACAAGTGCTCAGCATATCTGGGAACTCCTTCAAGACTGTTGGAAAAGCATTCAAGGTGAAGATGGTTGAGAGAATGCCAAGAGTGTGCAAAGCTGTCATCAAGGCAAACCGTAGCTACTTTGAAGAATTTAAAATCTAAAATATATTTTCATTTGTTTAACACTTTTTGGGTGACTAGATGATTCCATGTGTGTTATTTCATAGTTCTGATGTCTTCACTATTATTTTACAATGTAGAAAATAGTAAACTTTTCACTGGTACTGTATGTATCTTTTTTTTACTGCTCTTGAGATATAATTACTGTTTGGGTAAACTTATTTACTATTATGTATATATATATATATATATATATATATTTATTTATTATTTTGTACTTAAAAAAAAAACTCTTTATGTGATGTGCACCGCAGAGAACACCAGAAGAAGAATTATCATTGAATTATCACAGTGAATTATTGTAATGTTTGTTTATGTGTCAATTAATCCCATAAGGGATGGGTTGCCAACTGGCGATTTGACACAAAATAAAATGTTATTAATTAATTAATTAATTCATTCATTAATTCATTCATTCATTCATTCATTCATTCATTGACACCCCTTCAAATTAAATGGATTCGGCTCAGCCAGCAACACTCGTTGCTGACAGGTGTATAAAATCGAGCACACATCCATGCAATCACCAGAGACAAACATTGGCAGTAGAACGGCCTTACCGAAGAGCTCAGTGACATACTGTACATGTGGTCTGCGGTTGTGAGGCCAGTTAGACGTACTGCCAAATTCTGTAAAGCGACGTTGTGGAGGCAGCCTATTGGAGAGAAATGAACATTACATTCTCTGGCGGACATTCCTGCAGTCAGCATGCCAAATGCAAGTTCCCTCAAAACGTTTTTATTTTATTTAACCAGGCAAGTCAGTTAAGAACAAATTCTTATTTACAATGACAGCCTAGGAACAATGTGGTTAACTGCCTTGTTCAGTGGCAGAACGACAGATTTTTACCTTGTCAGCTCAGGGATTCAATCTAGCAACCTTTCGGTTACTGGCCCAACACTCTAACCACTAGGCTACCTGCCGCCCCTGCCGCACATCTGTGGCATTGTGTTGTGTGACAAAACTGCACATTTTGGAGTGTCCTTTTATTGTCCCCAGCACAATGTGCAATTATGTAATGATCATGCTGTTTAATCAGCTTCTTGATATGCCACACCTGTCAGATGGATGGATTATCTTGGCAAAGGAGAAATGCTCACTAACAGGGATGTAAACACATTTGTGCCAAAAAAATTGTTGGCGTATGGAACATTTAGAGGATCTATTATTTCAGCTCATAAAACATGGTACCAACACTTTACATGATGTGTTTATATTTTCGTATTGGTTTACTAAAAGGTAATCAAGTACCATTCTATTATATTCTGTTGTATTTTTTTGTTCAGTTTATTGGTGTTTCAGCATTAGTACAGGCTAATACAAACAGTTGTCATTAAAAACCCTGAATTTCTTTGCTGTTACAATAAAAAACATAAATGTTAAATCAATACAACAATTTGAAAGTACAAAAAAAGGCTATGCTAAAATTTGACATTCTATTTGATTGTATTCTATCCAAAGGCAGCGTCCATGGATACTCGACTTCAGCAACCGCTGCAACCACCAGGGACCCACTGTACTTGTGGCCTAAAACAAGGCTGGGTTTGTTTACAGAGGTTACATCAGTAAGGACTACACCCAGACTGGACAGGTGATCAATGATGATAAGGCCTTTCTCTACAGCATCACTGACCAGCGAAAAAAGCCACTACGTCTGTCAAATCAATCAATCAAATGTATTTATAAAGCCCTTTTTACATCAGGCGATGTCAGTGCTGTACAGAAACCCAGCCTAAAACCCCAAACAGCAAGCAATGCCAATGTAGAAGCACGGTGGCTAGGAAAAACTTCCAAGAAAGGCAGGAACCTAGGAAGAAACCTAGAGAGGAACCAGGCTCTGAGGGGGGCCAGTCCTCTTCTGGCTGTGCCGGGTGGAGATTATAACAGTACATGGCCAAGATGTTCAAACGTTCATAGATGACCAGCAGGGTCAAATAATAATAATCACAGTGGTTGTAGAAGATGCAATAGGTCAGCACCTCAGGAGTAAATGTCAGTTGGCTTTTCATAGCCGATCATTCAGAGTTTGAGACAGCAGGTGCGGTAGAGAGAGAGAGAGAGTCAAAAACAGCATGTTCGGGACAAGGTAGCATGTCTGGTGAACAGGTCAGGGTTCCATAGCCGCAGGCAGAACAGTTGAAACTGGAGCAGCAGCACGACCAGTTGGACTGGGGACAGCAAGGAGTCATCAGGCCAGGTAGTCCTGAGGCATGGTCCCAGGACTATGCCTTCTCTCTAGCCCCCCGACACATAAACTATTGCAGTATAGATACTGGAGGCTGAGACAGGAGGGGTCGGGAAACACTGTGGCCCCGTCCGACAATACCCCCGATGGCCAGTATGGTTTCACAGATAGAAAGTATGGTCTTAATGTTGGTGTCTTGTGGTTTCTGAATGGCAATAAAGCACAGGTCAGTTGTATAACAGGAAATCATTACAAAGTCAATGCTGCAGAGACGCATGGCAACGACCTGGTGTTGACAGAGTGGGAGGTCCACAGAGTGGAGGGTGAGTGACAGTCACTTAGGACAAATCTCAAATGGCACCATAATCCCTTTATAGTGGACTCCTTTTTCTACTTTTGTAATGTATTGAACAGGATTAGACTTACAGACCTTTGAAGATACCCTGGAACAATGTATGCCCATTGATACAGTACATATTAACCCCATTTCTGTCCATACAGAGTTAGGAGATCATCTGGCAAAGCCCTGGAGAAACGCACTTTGGATATCTGAGTAAGTATTACTGTCTTTGAACCTAACCACACACATGCCTGCACACCACATACTAAAAATACATTCATTTAATTATTATACAAAATTGTAGGAATAAAGAACAATTGAAGTAGAACATCCAGAACTATAGGCTTGAGGTAAAGTCAGTGGTCCAGGCCAGTGTTCTGTTGGTGGGTCAGGTCTGGGCTGGCAAGTCCAGCTTCTTCAATACCATCAACTCTATCTTCAGAGGAAACATGCAAGGCCATCACTGGCAGTGCAGACAGAAGCCTCACCACACAGGGTATGTGTGTGTGTGTGTGTGTGTGTGTGTGTGTGTGTGTGTGTGTGTGTGTGTGTGTGTGTGTGTGTGTGTGTGTGTGTGTGTGCGTGTGTGCGTGTGTGTGTGTGTGTGTGTGTGTACGTGTGCGTCTGTGAATGAATGAATGAATGAATGAATGAATGAATGACATTTTTTATTTTTTTTTAATGGTCAAATCTCTAGTTGGCAACCCATCCCTTATGGGATTAACTGACACATAAACAAACATTACAATAATTCACTGTGATAATTCAGTGATGATTCTTCTTCTGGTGTTCTCTGCAGTGTGCATCGCAAAGCTACATTTCATGTGCTGACTATCTTGTCTTTCCATAGTTCCGTACCTTCTCCATTAGGTCAGGGAAAGGCGGTAAGCCTATACCACTGCTCCTGTGTGACACCATGGGCCTGGAGGAGGCTACAGGGGGTGGTCTGGACATGGATGACATAGTCAGCATATACAAGAGCCACGTTCAGGACAGATACCAGCTATGTAGAGGCACAATGCAAACAAACGGTTGAGGAGGACCATTCGTTGGGATCTTCTGTTGAATGTCATAAAACGGATTGTTTAGATCAAGCATTCTGAATGGTCAAAGGGCGACAGAGTCGTGCCACCATTGACAATATACCTTAACTAGATGGAATCCCACACTACTTTAACTTTGATATCCTGTGGTTGAACAAATCTATTATTTTACCTTTCACAATACAAGGAACTTGAGAATGTTCTGATATCAAAGTAGCAAGATGTGAGGCTTTCCTATTTAACAAGTTCAGTTCACCCTAGAACGTAGGTCCAGTTCTGGAAGATCGCTGACTCATAATTCTGTCTCTGTCTGTGTTTGTTATTTACAGTTTAACCCCATGGCTCCCTTGCAGCCAGGTGTACCTGGATATCGCAAGCATGCAACTCTGAATGACCAGATCCACTGTGACAGCAGTAGGTCGTGGACGCCAGCAAAGTTTCTCAGATGTCTGCTAAGATGATGGACAAGTTGTCTGCTATCTGCAAGAAGACCATTCAGATGTCTGAGTGAATAAAGCCCTTAGTGCCTTTTTGCTTTTATTATAGTTTCATAATGCTTTATGACCACAAGGTGCTCCTTTTTATAAGATAATCTACCACTTTAAAAGTAGGTATTTTAAGTAGTGTACAGTATATTGCCTTCAGAAAGTATTCAGACCCCTTGATTTTTTTTACATTTTGTTAGGTAAATGTGATATTTCTGTTTGAATTTTTTTTATAAATTAGCCAACATTTCTAAAAACCTGTTTCTGCTTTGTCATTATTGTTTATTTTGTGTAGATTGATGATGGGAAAAAATTATTTAATCAATTTTAGATAACATTTACAGCCTTCTTCTAAAATGTATTACATTGTTTTTTTCCCTCATGAATCTACACAAAATACCCCATAATGACAAAGCAGAAACAGGTTTTAGACATTTTTGCTAATTTATTCAAAATAAAAAAGAGAAAAATCACATTCAGACCCTTTATTCAGTACTTTGTTGAAGCACCATTGGCAGCGATTATAGCCTTGGGTCTTCTTAGGAATGATGCTACAAGCTTGGCACACCTGTATTTGGGGAGTTTCTCCCATTCTTCTCTGCTGATCCTCTCAAGCTCTGTCAGGTTGGATGGGGAGGATCGCTGCACAGCTAATTTCAGGTCTCTTCAGAGATGTTCGATCAGGTTGGCTGGGCAGTTCAAGGACATTCAGAAACTTGTCCCGAAGCCACTCCTGCGTTGTCTTGGCTGTGTGCTTAGGGTCGTTGTCCTGTTGAAAGGTTGAACCTTTGCCCCAGTCTGAGCTCCTAAGCATTCTGTAGCAGGTTTTCATCAAGGTCCTCTGTACTTTGCTCTGTTCATCTTTGCCTCGATCCTAACTAGTCTCCCAGTCCCTGCCGCTGAAAAACATTCCCACAGCATGATGCTGCCACCACCATGCTTTACTATAGTGATAGTGCCAGGTTTCTTCCAGATGTGACGTTTGGCATTCAGGCCTAAGAGTTTCATCAGACCAGAGAATCTTGTTTCTCATGGTTTGAGAGTCTTTAGGTGCCTTTTGGCAAACTCCAAGCGGGCTGTCATGTGCCTTTTACTGAGGAGTGGCTCTGCCTCGACACAATCCTGTCTCGGAGCTCTACGGACAATTCCTTCAACCTCATGACTTGGTTTTTGCTCTGGCATGCACTGTGGGACCTTATATAGACAGGTGTGTGCCTTTCCAAATCATGTCCAATCAATTGAATTTACCACAGGTGGATTCCAATCAAGTTGTAGAATCATCTTAAGGATGATCAATGGAAACAGGATGCACCTGGAAACAGGATGCACCACATCACTACTCTTGACGGTTCTGAATATCTGGACAATTACAAATACCTAGGTGTCTGGTTAGACTGTAAACTCTCCTTCCAGACATATATTAAGCATCTCCAATCCAAAATTAAATCTAGAATCGTCTTCCTATTTTGCAAAAAAAGCATCCTTCACTCATGCTGCCAAACATACCCTCGTAAAACTGAGTATCCTACCGATCCTTGACTTCGGCGATGCCATTTACAAAATAGCCTGCAACACTCTACTCAGCAAATTGGATGCAGTCTATCACAGTGCCATCCGTTTCGTCACCAAAGCCCCATATACTACCCACCACTGCGACCTGTATGCTCTCGTTGGCTGGGTCTCGCTTCATATTCGTCACCAAACCCACTGGCTCCAGGTCATCTATAAGTCTTTGCTAGGTAATGCCCCGCCTTATCTCAGCTCACTGGTCACCATAGCAGCACCCACCCGTAGCACGTGCTCCAGCAGGTATATTTCACTGGTCACCCCCAAAGCCAATTCCTCCTTCGGCCGCCTTTCCTTCCAGTTCTCTGCTGCCAATGACTGGAACGAATTGCAAAAATCACTAAAGGTGGAGACTCATATCTCCCTCACTAACTTTAAGCATCAGCTATCAGAGCAGCTTACAGATCAATGCACCTGTACATAGCCCATCTGTAAATAGCCCATCCAACTACCTCATCCCCATGTTATTTATTTATTTTATTTATATATATATATATATATATATATTTATTTATTTATTTTTTGCTCCTTTGCACCCCAGTATCTCTACTTGCACATTCATCTTCTGCACATCTCACTCCAGTGTTTATTTGCGAAATTGTAATTATTTCGCCACTATGGCCTATTTATTGCCTTACCTCCCTAATCTTACTTCATTTGTACACACTGTATATAGACTTTTCTATTGTGTTATTGACTGTTTATTTATTTATTCCATGTGTAACTCTGTGTTGTTGTTTGTGTCACACTGCTTTGCTTAATCTTGGCCAGGTCGCCGTTGTAAACGAGAACTTGTTCTCAACTGGCCTACCTGGTTAAATAAAGGTGAAATATTTATTTTTTAAATAGGCATAGTTCATAGGGTTGGTTCTGGCATGTGTCTGGCACCGTCTCCTATCTTAACTTATAGAATATATTCTGGACGTTCTGCCAGATGGTCCTAAGACTGGGGGTCATGTCGCCCCCTCTCATATCTTTACCAAGCACAGGCAGGAACCAAGGATTACTCATGACACTAAGACAAGATGAACATTTTCAAGGCTATCTCTTCACAAGGTAACATTTTCCATCACGCTACTTTCATTATTCAAGACATTATCAACATTGTTGTTACTGATGAAGGTTTTTACCATAATCCTTTAATATTTCATTAATTTTTCATTAAAAGGATTTACTCTTCTGCTTTTACTTAATGATTGTTGTAAAATTGTTTGCACCAGACTGCATCTCTACATGTCTCTTATGTTGGATGTCTCTCTCTGTCTTTCTGAAAGTTTGGACAACTGTAGAGCAAGTCTGAGTGAGTCAGGTCCTAGATATGTAACAGATATTTATTCAGCATTTAGTTATTTTAAATGAAAATACTGTATTGAACAAAGTACAATGAGCAGTATACAGTTGAATGTCTTATCTGACCAATAGCAGTACAGAGTCTACAGAGAAGTGTGGTAGACAACCATACAATACTACATACACATATTGTATCTAATTACAATATACAGTACACTGAGCGGACAAAACATTAAGAACACCTCTTTCCATGACAGACTGACCAGGTGAAGCCAGGTGAAAAGCTATGATCCCTTATTGATGTCACCTGTTAAATGCACTTCAATCTGTGTAGATGAAGGGGAGGACACAGGTTAAAGACAGATTGTTAAACCTTGAGACCATTGAGACATGGATTGTGTATGTGTGCCATTCAGATTGTGAATGGGCAAGACAAAAGACTTAAGTGCCTTTGAACGGGGTATGGTAGTAGGTGGCAGGCGCACCGGTTTGTATCAAGAATTGTAACGCTGCTGGGTTTTTCACACTCAACAGTTTCCCGTGTGTATCAAGAAAGGTCCACCACCCAAACGACATCAATATTAGCAAGGTGTTTCTTAATGTTTGCTATACTCAGTGTAAATTGTAACTGGGAAAAGTCAGAATGGAATAGCCTCAGAGAATTAAGATAAAAATGTTTCTAAAGCGATAACTAAAAGTTGCCATTTAAACACATCCAGGATCAGTGTATTCCCCCTAATCCTAAGCGTACCCATTAGAAGGTAAACCCAAAACTGACTTCAGATCAGTATCACACATATACCCCTAGTCACTCAGACTTCTGGTCCCCAGCCTGATAGATGTCATCAAAGTAGTCGTCAGTATAGCGAAGCATCTGGACCACGGCAGTGAGCAGGAGGATGTCTGTGTGGATGTCCAGCTCAAACTCACGACTGTAGTTCTTCACTGGCAGGACACAGGACTGGGACACACCCAGACACACACTCACCTCACGGGTCTGAAACAAACACACACACACACACACACACACACACACGCTTGTAGTTAAATAAACATGGTGTACTATGTGAGAATAGGGTTCCAGACTCAGCCATGCACTCTCAGCCATGCACTCACCATCCTCTCTATGTAGTGGCTGAGGTAGATGTTGGTCAGGTCTTCTCTCACTAGAGGACAGGCCTCATCCACCTTAGTAAGCAAGACCAGCTGGGGAATACCTAGTGACACAACACCAGGGTTGGGTAGGTTACTTTCTAAATGTAATCAGTTACAGTTACTAGTTACTTGTCCAAAATTGTAATCAGTAATGTAACCTTTGGATTACCCAAACTCAGTAATGTAGTCTGATTACATTTCATTACTTTTATATTACTTTCCCCTTAAGAGGCATTAGAAGAAGACAAAAATGTATGTTACCAATTGAACAACATCTATTGCAGGATAAATCTGTCATGTCCTGACCAGCAGAGGGAGTAATTGTATTAGATTTGGTCAGGACGTGGCAGAGGGGTATTTGTTTCATATAGTTCGGGTTGTGTGTGTTATTTAAGGGGTGTTTGGTTTATGTAGTCTGGGGTTTGAGTAATTGTTCTAGTGTTAGTTTTCTATGGTTTTCTAGTCTGTCTATTTCTGTGTGGTTTGTGTGGCTCCCGATCAGGAACAGCTGTACGTCGTTGTTCCTGATTGGGAGTCATATATTAGTTGCTTGTTTTCACCTGGGGATTTGTGGGTAGTTGTATTTCACACTGCTAGTGATTATTGTAGCCTGTGGAACTGGCACTTATTGTTTTGTTTAGTGTTATCTTTATTCATTAAATATAATGATGAACATGCAACCCGCTGCGCCTTGGTCCTCTCTACCCAACGACAGCCGTTACAAAATCAATTTTAAAGTTTACATAGCTGGCTATATATGGATGTTACATTTTACTTTATGGGTTGGTTGTGTAAGGCTTCTTCTAACCCACCGCTTTATACTACATATAATAATACGATTAAATTATATCTTTACATTAATATATATATAATTCATAAGTCCAAAAATTGATGTAGCAACTACAGATTCCCCTTTAAGTCTATCAAATATGTACGAGTTTGAGCATGTGTCCATTTTTTATTAGCATGAATTAGATTGAGCAATGAAAGCCCCACCTTTATTCCATAGACTGGGATCTGCACTATGCAGCTGTTGCAAGAGAGCATTTTTCACTGGCTGTCCACTGGTTTCAAAAACAATGATTGATAGGCAGCTTAAACTTCTTGAATTCAACAATTTTTGGGTTCAAATATACATTTAGATTTGTGAACAGCCATCCACAACAACCACAATCCGTAAGGCACAAATAGCTAAATGAGAGAGCAGCAGTGTGATTCACATCAATGCACTATGTAGATATCAATAATAAGTTAATATCCGTATCGCTGTAGACCACACCACTGCTGTCATCCTTACCTCCAAGCGTTTATTCAAGTTGGATAATCTTTTGATACCAACAGCAGTCGTACCATTGGAAGTCATAGATTGGACTGTAGCCTACAAAAGCCTATTCCTGCTCTTTTCCGGCAATCCATCAAACCCATTTGGTGTGTCATCATAGTGGTCTCTGATTTGTGGTCAGACTCGCTCAGGTGGAACAAACTTAAACTTGCGCCTTTTTTTCAATGCTGATTTGAATGTCATTGAGAAAACAGAAGAGTCAAATATATTTTTTCGCAAACATCCTTCATGAATTTAAAAGTAATCATTGAAGTAATCATCTAGTTTTTCAAAAGTATCTGTAATTTGATTACAATATATTTGCTGGTAACGTAACAGATTACAGTTAGCGTTTTTTGTAATCCCTTACATGTAACGGAATACATGTAATCTGTTACTCCCCAACCCTGCACAACACATGTTAACACACACGCACAGACACGTAAACACACACACTTCCTTCCTTCCTTACCCATCTTGTTGATCCCCTTGCGGATGGCGGCGAGCTTGTCCACCATCTTGGCAGAGAGCAGAGTGACCTTGCAGGCGTCCAGTACGTAGACCACACAGTGGATCATGTCCTTCAGGCTGGGCGACTTACAGAACCCGACACCATCCGTCTGGACAGACATGGACGGGTTGAACTGGAGGAGAGAAACAGGACTTCAGCCCCCAAGATATATATACTACTACTGCTACTGTACTATCAAGCACATGCTTTCCCTACCGTGAGGCTGGTGCTACTTTAAATCAGAGGACAGGCTCATTGTAATGGCTGGAATGATTGGTATCAAACACATGAAATCCTCTTGTTGATAGAATGAATAGAAATGCATCTTCCCCCACGGCTATCATTTGCCAGTTTTACTCACCTGGTACCGGTCCTGTACGTGGCCCTTCAGGATACTGGTGATGTCGTCTATATCCAGCCCTGCGCTGGGTCCTTCCTCCAGGCCCATGGTGTCACACAGGACCAGAGGGAGAGCCTTCCCACCCTGCTCTGCCTTGATGTTGTAGGTACGGAACTACAGAGAGAGGGAGAGTCCTGTACAATAGTGATGCTCCAGAGGTTTTGTCTAATTTCAGCCAGTAGTTTTGAAAGTAGTGCTCACGAGACAAAACGGGTCCCTGAACATTTGGCGCAATTGTGTACTACATCATCCATTTCGTATGATATGTTATGAATTCCAATTCGTACAATATGTTTTGTAAGTGCTTAAAGGGCAATTCCACGACTTTTCAACCTCATGTTCATTATCTCCAGCGCAATGCCATTGTCCACATATGTGAAAGCAACTCATTCTTTGTTTTGTAGAAAAAAAAATAAAGTAAAACATTTCTACTCGTTCTATATAATTGTTTTTGCATTGTTGTTTTCTGTTTTAATTTGTTTTTCTCTTTTGTTGGTTGGGTGGTGGTTTTGGGTTGGAGGGGGACGGTGGTTGGGGGGGGGTTCGGGAGGGGACTGTGTGGGGGGGTCTTGGATGTTTGAGGGGTAGCTCTCGGGAGAATTATGGGGGGGATCTTGGATGGTTGGTGGCCTGGGACTTGGGAACTTGGATCGATGACCTAGAGATCGTTGGTTTGGGTCTTCGATTCGACTTGGTGGGAGACCTGTCGATGTGCCCTTGGACGGGGCGCTTGACCCTGGTTGCTCCTGTGGGCCGCTCTGGATGGGCGTGTCTGCTAGATGGCTGAACGTAATGTAAATGTCGAGCAGCTTCACTGCAGGTAGAGTGTATGTTTTAAAATTCTATAAAAAAAAACAAAAAAAAATTATAAATTAAATAAAGTTCTACCCAATGACATCATCAAAAGTAAAAAAAATAAACAGTGATTTTCAAACACAAAACACAAACACAAAACTCATCACAGAGAACTCTTTTTTTTAGAACATTTATTTTATCTTTTTAACCACAGATCATAGAAACACGCCGTTTTCCCATAAGTAGACACTGATATTTTGCTGGAGATAATGAATATGATGTGAAAAGTGGCGGCATTGCCCTTTAAGATCCCGGACTGCATCTTTAAGCCACACACAATCACGCACGCACAAACACAGTACTGTACCTGTGTGGTGAGGCTGGTGCCAGCGCTGCCGGTGTTAGCCTGCCCGGTAACATGTCCTTTGAAGACAGAGTTGATGGAGTTGAAGAAGCTGGACTTGCCAGCCCCGACCGGACCCACCAGTAGAACTCTGGCCTGGACCACAGACTTTACCTCAGGCTTATAGTTCTTGATATAGTCCATCAGACGGTCCTTGGTGCTGTTAATGATAGAGATGGATGGAGAGATGGAGAAAGGAAGAGAGATGGGTGACAGACGTGATTGATTAATTTAAGTCTGTTCACTGGAACAGCAGAAGTGGTACTAGATGCATCAGTCGATGCATAGTATTATGATTTTTGTACCGCTTTTGAGATTTAACATACCCATATCCTTCCAAGTCAATTTTCCTCCAAGGAGTCTCCAGAATGCCTTCACACCCTGCCAGAAATTGAGACAAACAACAAAACAATCAGATTTAATCAATACACTAATTGCTTCCCCTGGCCTTCTGACTGGTTAGAATATGTTGCCATGTTGGTTACATGTATCCAATGGTTTCAGTAGTGCCTATGGAGTAGGGGCTATAAAGGACCACTCACCTTCCACTCTGTACACCTCACACTCTGTCAGCTGCAGGTCATTGCCATGCATCTCTTCCCCTTCAAAGGCGTAGCAGTTCCCTGCAACAACTTGAACTGTAGCGGTGTTATTATTAAGAAACCACAAGGCACCAACATTAAGACCATAGGCTCCATCTGTGAAACCGTACTGGCCATCGGTACTGGACACACGCAGTGGCTTTTCCCTCTGGTCAGTGATGCTGTAGAGAAAGGCCTTATCATCGTTGATGGCCTGTCCAGTCTGGGCGTAGTCCTTACTGATGTAACCTCCGAAAACAAACCCAGCCCTGTTGTAGGCCACAAGTACGGTGGGTCCCTGGCCATCACAGCGGCTGTGGAACGCTAAACTCATGTAGCCATGGACGCTGGCTTTGAGCAGAACAAAATATAATAGAAAAGTACTTTATTACCTTTTACTGAACCAATAGCTTTGTTCCGCCTGCATTGCAGGTATCTGGCCTGAGAGTAAAAATCATCCCATAAAATGTCATAAAAATAAAGATTGAATTAAAATGAAGTCCATCGTTCCGACAAACCTTTGTAGAGCAGGTGGAGTCTGACATGGCCGAACAGAGACAGCAGCTTCCTCTCCTGTTCTACTGACAGACTGGACTTCACAACACTCATGACGTCTTCGAGGAACTGAGGTAGAAAGACCAGCAATAAATAGTAACAGAATCACATGATCATACTGATTAACCTCACTGTACAGACACACACACCGAGGAAAGAGCGAAAGGCATATAAAGAGAAGACAACAACCCGTCATATTTTCATAGATGCTGCCACACAGATATCTGTTAGAATTGCTTATTTGAAGCTCTTTCTTTAGACTGTATTGATGGTGATGTAGTTCTTACCGTTTGTAACTGATGATCGTGGAAATATAACTCCTTTAATGCAGTGGGCTGCTGGGCTTCAATCACAACATAATCGACCACAAAATCCAGGTCGCGCAGCGCCACCATAAAACAGATGCACAGTAGGTGTGGCTTATCTTTCCTTAAAATCAAAATTGACTTTGACTGGTTCAACCTGCTTTTACTCAAATACAGGACAGGACGGGTAGAGTGAGACTGATAGAGCTCTGCTGGCATGCCAGGTGGGTGTGGTTACTTTAGCAGCATTCTACAACGTACAGCCCGGGGGAGGGACTGCACCTTACACGGCCTGTAGTCTTCCCTCCTCAAGTCATCTCTGGAAATCCGGGGCTTCTACAGTAGGAGATGGCTTAGAAACAAAACATAGTGGTATTTCATTGACAATGAGTTGAAATTCTATCTGAGGCTAGAGAAGCTTCTATGGTCACTTTCAAACAACCTCTGTGTGTGTGTGTGTGTGTGTGTGTGTGGGTGTGTGTGTGTGTGTGTGTGTGTGTGTGTGTGTGTGTGTGTGTGTGTGTGTGTGTGTGTGTGTGTGTGTGTGTGTGTGTGTGTGTGTGTGTGTGTGTGTAAGAAGATAAGGAGCAGGTCAGAACAACACATGCGTTATCATATGTTTATTACTGTTGTCTACTTTTCAATATCATCTTTTTTTAACAGCAATATCCACAAACATATGAACAGTAAAGTCTTAACAGTAAAGTATTTAACTGTAAAATATGAACAGTAAAGTCTTAACAGTAAAGTATTTAACTGTAAAATATGAACAGTAAAGTCTTAACAGTAAAGTATTTATCTGTAAAATATGAACAGTAAACTCTTAACATTAAAATATTTAACTGTAAAATATGAACAGTAAACTCTTAACAGTAAAGTATTTAACTGTAAAATATGAACAGTTAAGTCTTAACAGTAAAGTATTTAACTGTAAAATATGAACAGTGTGCAAGAAAACATGAGTTATGGCACATCAGAGCGACCAGATACAAAAAATAGATATTACATTTCCTTCATAATCAATAACTGATCATTCACAATGAATCAAGGCAAAAAGATACAGTAACGCTTTACTTTACAGTCCTGTCCCAGCTGGAATGAACACACTGTGGTAACAATGGGGACTTTCAACCTGGTACCAAATAGTCCTCGCTTGCAACAAAACAGATGTTTTTACAGTGTTATTTCTAAGCAAATACCAAGTTAAAGGAGACTGTAAAACAAAGCGTTACCAGAGATACATAC
Organism: Salmo salar; assembly: GCF_965601325.2. Lineage (NCBI taxonomy): Eukaryota > Metazoa > Chordata > Actinopteri > Salmoniformes > Salmonidae > Salmo > Salmo salar. The sequence continues at coordinate 14,727,277 of NC_138307.1, forward strand.
TGTATATGCATACACAGGAGTTAAAAACACAATGATGAGTCCAGGTAAAACTGACCCGAGGTCAGTGTCTAGGGACAGAAATTAGTTTTAGAGTTCTAGCCTTCTGCTCTGGGTAAGATCTAGGATCAGATTCCATTCCCCAAATCTTGACATAATCTTTAGGGGGAGAAAACTTTAAACTGACCTAGATCAGCTATAGTGAATGATGTGGGAATGGGAGCACCACAAGACTTCCGTTCTAGAGCTTTGTGTCCTCTTTAAAGACTGTTAACTCAAATACTCTCAAGTATTCTCAAGTCTAGGGCTAGAACGTTGTTCCTGACCATGTGACCTGACCAGGTAAAACTCCTGGTCCTAACCAGCATACAACACAATACACCACAACAAGGCAAACCATCAATCAACCAATCAATCAATCAAAAATAACTGTCCATGGAATGAAGGAATTAAGAAATAGCAAGATTGTCCCTCAGATAATCAATTGTAAAAGACATTAGGAAACTGTGTGTGTGTGTGTCTGTGTGTGTGAGAGAGAGACAGTGTTTTAATGGTTCAGGTTTGTTTCTCACAGTGCTACAAGTACGGCCACTTCACTGCTTTGTAGATGTGGTTGGCTCCCCGTTTAGTCACTAGGGGATTGTGTGTGTGTGTGTGTGTGTGTGTGTGTGTGTGTGTGTGTGTGTGTGTGTGTGTGTGTGTGTGTGTGTGTGTGTGTGTGTGTGTGTGTGTGTGAACCTGCCTCAAGCTGAATGAGGAAACAAACAGACTAAATTCTGACAGAAGGGAAACATTTACGCAAAAATTGAACGTCCACAGAAAAGATTCTGCAACAGGCTGACATTCTATTAAAGCGCATTTTGTTTTTTTTGGTGGAAAAAGTTTGATGCACTTTGATTGAATTCTGGCCTAGGTTTTATCTTACAAACACTGTACAGTTCGATAATAATACTCGACTGACCTGCTTCTATTTAGAAAGAAACTCAAACCAAAACCCAAAAAGCTACTCTCAAAACGTATCACTTCTGCACTTAAAGAAAGTTTATACACTTTTATTTTTATTTTCTCTAGCGTCTTTTACATTTTTTACAATCAAGTTTGGTTTGGGAGTAGAGAACTGGGTCTGTGGAGGTTGGGAGACAGGACAACACTTTGTAATTGGCTCTTGTTCCTCAATAAAACACATGACGAGCCAATAAGCAAAGCTCATGATGTGATGCTTGCTCTCATGGCAGAACTAGTGATGTATCTAACCACTGATATAGGATCAGATATTTGTACACCCCCTTATGGTTCAAGTTAAGATTGGGGAGGATAATCTGATCCTAGATCTGTGGTTAAGGTAAACTTTTGCCTCAAGTGTAAAGTTAAGGAGTGAATGGAAACCTACAGTATCTGCTAAGTGTATGGCAATAAATGGACAAAATATCGAAACAATAATTAATAAAAAAACATATATATATATAATATATATATATATATATATATATATATATATATATACTTCTGGCGTTAAAAACTTGAACACAGTTAGCCTCTCAGTACTTGGCAGTACTCACGATAAAAGTTTCATTAGGCTGCGTTTACACAGGCAGCACAATTCTGGTCTTTTGCCCAATTATTGGAAAAAGAGCTGATCTGATTGGTCAAAAGACCAATTAGTGGACAAAGATCTGAATTAGGCTGCCTGTGTAAACGCAGCCTTTTAGACACAGATCTAGCATCAGATGACCCTCCCTAAATCCTAACCTTTACCATTAGAGGGAAAACACAAGACTGATCTTAGATCAGTGTCTATGAGCAACTTACTCCACAAGTGGACACAGCTGGAGTTTTGGCCTATAGAAAACCCACTGACCAAGAATTCAAAACCAAAGCAGAAACACTGTTGATCGATAACCGTCGCTAGAGTGGGGGAGTATGTAGCCTATGCTTTAGCTCAGTGGGCTAACACAGTCTAGTGGCATTGCAGATGATCCGGGTTTAAACCCAGTGGGTACATATGCAGCATGTACCAACCTGCTCAGTGTTCACAAAAACACTGACATTACCATTGGCCCAAGGTTTCAGGAAGGGGCCATCCCCATTGTGATACTTAGCAAGTCAGTGGCAAGTCAGCCACTATATGGCTAACAAACACACCATGTATAGCCACGGTGGTTTAGTGATGGGTATCCATGCCTGAGACCTGAAGACTTGTATTAGCTTCCACGGCTAATGGCTAGGCTTTAGCTGACAGGGCTAACACATCTTGCATCACATGGACGACCCAGGTTTTACACCAGATTGGTCACACATACACCCCCCACCTCACTCCTTACCCTCATGTACCTTACACCCCTCATTCCACAGCACCCAGATACATGCTATCAGTCTATTGATTAATCAATGAATCAATAAATCATTGATTCACTAAAATACATGCTATACATCAGCCTATGACTTCATGTAGGCGACAGTGGATTCCTATTAAGATAATTGTCCTAATCCCTTTTTGAAGTAAATCTGTCATCTCCACTTGAGTGTCACTATCTCTGTGGGTGAGTCAGTAACCAGTATCAGGTAGGGCTGCATGTTAGTGCAGGCTTACCCTCAGCACCACAGAGAAACAACTCAGGGCTAATATCACTAATGTGGTAATGTGTCCTGTGAACACAGACACCGCCCCCTAGCTGTGGCTATTGAGTAGGGCGCTTTTCCAGAGTGGCTATTTCCTTTCTCTGTGTGTGTGTGTGTGTGTGTGTGTGTGTGTGTGTGTGTGTGTGTGTGTGTGTGTGTGTGTGTGTGTGTGTGTGTGTGTGTGTGTGTGTGTGTGTGTGTGTGTGTGTGTGTGTGTGTGTGTGTGTGTGTGTGAGAGAGATGGGCAGAGACGAGTGTGCAGCTATAGAATGATGCAGGGTTTCTTGTCTTTGAAAGGGTTTTCTGACGTTGGGACGCCAACGAGGAGCGGGTCGTTATGGGCGTGCTGCTCACAGTAACTCATCAGGTCTGCTGCTGCCTTAGACACCTGGAGAGAGCGAGAGAGAGAGAGCGGCAGGATGAGAGAGAGAAGGGGAGAGTGAGAGGGAGAGAAGGCGGATAGAGTAGAGAGAAAGATAGGAGGGGTAGAGAGAGAAGGGGAGAGAGAGAGAGGAGGCAGGTAGAGGGATATTGTGATGCTTTGGCAACAGTGGACTGCTCCTTACAGTGGACTGCTCCTTACAGTGGACTGCTCCTTACAGTGGGTTTCTCCTTACAGTGGACTGCTCCTTACAGTGGGTTTCTCCTTACAGTGGACTGCTCCTTACAGTGGACTGCTCCTTACAGTGGGTTTCTCCTTACAGTGGACTGCTCCTTACAGTGGACTGCTCCTTACAGTGGGTTTCTCCTTACAGTGGACTGCTCCTTACAGTGGGTTTCTCCTTACAGTGGACTGCTCCTTACAGTGGACTGCTCCTTACAGTGGGTTTCTCCTTACAGTGGACTGCTCCTTACAGTGGACTGCTCCTTACAGTGGGTTTCTCCTTACAGTGGACTGCTCCTTACAGTGGACTGCTCCTTACAGTGGGTTTCTCCTTACAGTGGACTGCTCCTTACAGTGGATTTCTCCTTACAGTGGGTTTCTCCTTACAGTGGACTGCTCCTTACAGTGGACTGCTCCTTACAGTGGACTGCTCCTTACAGTGGATTTCTCCTTACAGTGGACTGCTCCTTACAGTGGACTGCTCCTTACAGTGGACTGCTCCTTACAGTGGGTTTCTCCTTACAGTGGACTGCTCCTTACAGTGGATTTCTCCTTACAGTGGGTTTCTCCTTACAGTGGACTGCTCCTTACAGTGGACCGCTCCTTACAGTGGACTGCTCCTTACAGTGGGTTTCTCCTTACAGTGGATTTCTCCTTACAGTGGGTTTCTCCTTACAGTGGGTTTCTCCTTACAGTGGACTGCTCCTTACAGTGGACTGCTCCTTACAGTGGGTTTCTCCTTACAGTGGATTTCTCCTTACAGTGGGTTTCTCCTTACAGTGGACTGCTCCTTACAGTGGACTGCTCCTTACAGTGGGTTTCTCCTTACAGTGGACTGCTCCTTACTGTGGACTGCTCCTTACAGTGGGTTTCTCCTTACAGTGGACTGCTCCTTACTGTGGACTGCTCCTTACAGTGGACTGCTCCTTACAGTGGATTTCTCCTTACTGTGGACTGCTCCTTACAGTGGGTTTCTCCTTACAGTGGATTTCTCCTTACAGTGAACTGTTCCTTACAGTGGGGCAGCAGGGTAGCCTAGTGGTTAGAGTGTTGGGCTAGTAACTGAAAGGTTGCAAGTTCAAATCCCCAAGGTACAAATCTGTCGTTCTGCCCCTGAACAAGGCAGTTAACCCACTGTTCCTAGGCTGTCATTGAAAATAAGAATTTGTTCTTAACTGAGTTGCCTAGGTAAAAAAATCAAACAGTGGATTGCTTCTAACATGCTAATAAAAACCTTAGTGTTGACACACACCTTAATACGCTCGATCCCTGCCTCGATCCTCAGTTGTTCCACCAGTTTCCTGGCCTGGGCGATGTTGTTATTGGTTGACATCCTGATCCATCAATACACACACACCCCCACTATGGGGGGGGGGAGAGAAATAAATAATTTAAAAGCAGCTTTATACTGCCCTCATGTGGTTTTCTGCTACAGTCATCAGATTCTTTTCTCAGGCTTGATTGTCCTAAATCACACACTACCTACCTAGTGGATGGTGTGCAGATTGGAGTCTGCTCCAGTGGCCAGACAGGTGTGTGTTGGGTTGGTAGACAGGTGTACCAGGTGGGACAGGTGTGTGTTGGGTTGGTAGACAGGTGTACCAGGTGGGACAGGTGTGTGTTGGGTTGGTAGACAGGTGTACCAGGTGGGACAGGTGTGTGTTGGGTTGGTAGACAGGTGTACCAGGTGGGACAGGTGTGTGTTGGGTTGGTAGACAGGTGTACCAGGTGGGACAGGTGTGTGTTGGGTTGGTAGACAGGTGTACCAGGCGGGACAGGTGTGTGTTGGGTTGGTAGACAGGTGTACCAGATGGGACAGGTGTCTGTTGGGTTGGTAGACAGGTGTACCAGGCAGGACAGGTGTGTGTTGGGTTGGTAGACAGGTGTACCAGGTAGGGCAGGTGTGTGTGTGTGTGTGCAGGGGAAGGGCTGACCAGGTGAGTTGGGTCACTCAGATGGACAGGAGTGGTTGTGACCTCAGGTCAGATGGTCAGCTGTAAACCTTCACCTCCTGCAGAGTAGAAGTTTCAAGTTTTTAATATCACATGCGCAAGTACAGTGAAATACCTTTCTTTCAGACTCAACACCCAACAATGCAGTAATCAATAACAATGTAATACTAGAAAAAAACATACGAGAAATAAGAAGAAATATGAAGAAACACAATAACTAAGTAAACATTGTCACGTCCTGGCCAGTATAAGGGTTAATTATTATTGTAGTTTGGTCAGGACGTGGCAGAGGGTATTTGTTTTATGTGGTTCGGGGTGGTGTTTTGGTAAAAGGGCGTTTGATTTATTATTTCCGGGTTTTTGGTTTATGGTCTATGTTTATGTATTTCTATGTGTAGTCTGGTTAATGTATTTCTATGTTAGGTTGATTGGGGTTTAGGACTCTCAATTGGAGGCAGGTGCTTCCTCGTTGCCTCTGATTGAGAGTCCTATATATGGGTAATTGTTTGGTGTAGGTTTTTGTGGGAGATTGTTTCTTGTCTAGCGTGTATGAGCCTGAGAAGACTGTTCGGTGATCATGAGTTTGTTTTGTTGTTTTGGTGCTAATTTTGAGTTTAATAAATGTTCAAGATGAACAAACACAGTCCTGCTGCATTTTGGTCCTCCTTCACCATCGATAACCGTGACAGAATCTCCCAACACAAAAGGACCAAGCAGCAGAGGAAGGAGCAACAGGTGGACTGGAAGGAGCAGAGGGAATTTGAATTGGACAAACGGGAGAAATGGACATGGGAGCAAGTTATGGCCGGAGAGGGCCCATGGAAGAAATGGAGCAAAGACCGGGAATGCTACCGAGGAACACGACTGGCGATTAAACCCGAGAGGCAGCCCCAATAATTTTTTTGGGGGGGGCATATGGGTAGTTTGGCGGGGCAAGTTTGGAGCCCCAGGCCAAATCCCCGGACTGTTTCACAGAAGCCAGTTAATGGACAGGTCTCGTGCTTCGGGGTAATGAGTATTATGGCAAGGCCAAGTGTTTTTAGGCCAGTACGCGCTATACCAGCGCCCCGCATTTACCAGGGGGTAGTGGGCATTCAGCTAGAAAGGGCGATGCCAGGTTTAAGCTTGAGACCGCCAGTAAGCCTCCAAGGTCCTATATATCCTGTTCCCGCTTCACGCACTAGCCTAGAGGTGCGTGTTCCCAGTCTGGCACGTCCAGTACCAGCACCACGCACCAGGTTTCAAGTGCGTCAGCCCAGTCCGACTCGTCCTGTTCCCGCTCCCCGCACTAGCCTGGAGGTGCGTGTTCCCAGTAGTATAGTATGTTTATCCATATACATATCTACCTCCATCACTCCAGTATTCCTGCTCATTGTAGATATGGTATTGGAACTGACCCTGTATATAGTATGTTTATCCATATACATATCTACCTTCATCACTCCAGTATTCCTGCTCATTGTAGATATGGTATTGGAACTGACCCTGTATATAGTATGTTTATACATATCTACCTTCATCACTCCAGTATTCCTGCTCATTGTAGATATGGTATTGGAACTGACCCTGTATATAGTATGTTTATACATATCTACCTTCATCACTCCAGTATTCCTGCTCATTGTAGATATGGTATTGGAACTGACCCTGTATATAGTATGTTTGTCACGGTTATCGATGGTGAAGGAGGACCAAAATGCAGCAGGACTGTGTTTGTTCATCTTGAACATTTATTAAACTCAAAATGAACACCAAAACAACAAAACAAACTCATGATCACCGAACAGTCTTCTCAGGCTCATACACGCTAGACAAGAAACAATCTCCCACAAAAACCTACACCAAACAATTACCCATATATAGGACTCTCAATCAGAGGCATCGAGGAAGCACCTGCCTCCAATTGAGAGTCCCAAACCCCAATCAACCTAACATAGAAATACATTAACCAGACTACACATAGAAATACATAATACATAATACACGTCCTGACCAAACTACAATAACAATTAACCCTTATACTGGCCAGGACGTGACAGTACCCCCCTAAAAGTTATAACCCCGGAAGCACCTCAAGAATAACAAAACCCCAAACAACAACAAAAAATCCCCCTCTACTAAAGGGAGGGAAGGGAGGGTGGCTGCCGTCACCGACGGCACTTGTGCTAGACCCCCCCTCCCCAACCCACCTATGCAGGTGGTGGTTCAGGCTCCGGCCTATTGTCCTCCAGAGTGCCGACCGACCCGATCAGCCTCGGACCGTAGGCAGACTCCCCCTGCTCTGGATCATGGGCAGACCTCCTCTCCACCCTGTATGCAGACTCATCAATTAAACCGTTAATTACTTTAAGTTCTGAAATGTCAGGCTTACTCAGTTTAGGGTTGCTGCTAGACTCCCTTGATTTTTGGTCATCAGCAGACTCTGGGCCGACGGGCCACTCTGGCTGATCCGGGCCGACGGGCCACTCTGGCTGATCCGGGCCGACGGGCCACTCTGGCTGATCCGGGCCGACGGGCCACTCTGGCTGATCCGGGCCGTCGGGCCACTCTGGCTGATCCGGGCCGTCGGGCCACTCTGGCTGATCCGGGCCGTCGGGCCACTCTGGCTGATCCGGGCCGTCGGGCCACTGGCTGATCCGGGCCGTCGGGCCACTCTGGCTGATCCGGGCAGTCGGGCCACTCTGGCATCTCCGGGCAGTCGGGCCACTCTGGCATCTCCGGGCAGTCGGGCCACTCTGGCATCTCCGGGCAGTCGGGCCACTCTGGCATCTCCGGGCAGTCGGGCCACTCTGGCATCTCCGGGCAGTCGGGCCACTCTGGCATCTCCGGGCAGTCGGGCCACTCTGGCAGCTCCTGACTGTGCAGGGGCCTCCTGACTGACGGGCCGCTCTGGCGGCTCCTGACTGACGGGCAGCTCTGGCGACTCCTGACTGACGGGCGGCTCTGGCGACTCCTGACTGACGGGCGGCTCTGGCGACTCCTGACTGACGGGCGGCTCTGGCGACTGCTGACTGACGGGCGGCTCTGGCGACTCCTGACTGACGGGCGGCTCTGGCGACTCCTGACTGACGGGCGGCTCTGGCGACTCCTGACTGACGGGCGGCTCTGGCGACTCCTGACTGACGGGCGGCTCTGGCGACTCCTGACTGACGGGCGGCTCTGGCGACTCCTGACTGACGGGCAGCTCTGGCGTCTCCTGACTGAGCCAACGCACTGGAAGCCTGGTGGGTGGTGCTGGTACTGGGATTATCAGCCTGGGAACACGCACCTCCAGGCTAGTGCGGGGAGCGGGAACAGGACGAGTCGGACTGGGCTGACGCACTTGAAGCCTGGTGCTGGTACTGGACGTACCAGACTGGGAACACGCACCTCCAGGCTAGTGCGGGGAGTGGGAACAGGACGAGTCGGACTGGGCTGACGCACTTCCGGGTCCGCACGAGAGACAGGAACTGGAAACACCGTGCTATGGAGGCGCACAGGCGGTCTTGATCTTACCTCCTGCACAACCCGTCCTGGCTGGATGGAACTAGTAGCCCTGCACGAGCGGGGTGCTCGTACAGGGCGGACTGGGCTGTGCAGGGGCCTGATGGTTGCCGTGCGTAGAGCGGGAGTTGGGTAGATTGGTCCTAGGAGGCGTACCGGCGACCAGATGCGCTGCGTAGGCATCCTCCTACCAGGCTGGATGCCCACTCTAGCACAGCACCTGCGAGGGGCTGGAATAACTCGCACCGGACTGTGCGTGCGTATGGGCGAGATTGTGCGCTCTTCCGCAAAACATGGCGCCCTCCACCTCATACGCTCCTCCATATAAACACGGGTAGCTGGCTTATGCCTCACCCTTGGCCCAGCCAAACTACCCGTGTGCCCCCCAAAAAACAATTATTGGGGGTGCCTCTCGTGCTTCAACGCCAGTCGTGTTCCTCGGTAACGTTCCCGGTCCTTACCAGCCTTTCGCCTTTGCTCCCTCTCTCTTACCACCTGTCCCCATGGAAGGCGATCCTTTCCTGCTTGGATCTCCTCCCAAGTGTAGGAGCCTTTTCCCCCCAAAATCTCCTCCCAAGTCCATCTCTCACCATAGTCCAACTCAAATTCCCTCTGCTCCTTATAATCCACCTGTTGCTCCTTCCTCTGCTGCTTGGTCCATTTGTGGTGGGAGATTCTGTCACGGTTGTTGTTGGGAAAGGAGGACCAAAATGCAGCAGGTATGTGGTTGCTCATCTTGAACTTTTATTAACTCAAAATGAACACCAAAATAACAAAACGAACTCACGATCAACGAAACAGTCTTCTCAGGCTCACACACGCTAGACAAGAAACAGGCTCACACACGCTAGACAAGAAACAATCTCCCACAAAACCTACACCAAACAATTACCCATATATAGGACTCTCAATCAGAGGCAACGAGGAAGCACATGCCTCCAATTGAGAGTCCCAACCCCCCCATTAACCTAACATAGAAATACACTCACTCGACTAAACATAGAAATACCTAAACATAGAACATAAACCAAAACCCGGAAATAATAAATCAAACGCCCTTCAACAAACACACCACCCCGAACCACATAAAACAAATACCCTCTGCCACGTCCTGACCAAACTACAATAACAATTAACCCTTATACTGGCCAGGACGTGACAATGTATAAACATACGAAATACAGGGTCAGTTCCAATACCATATTTACAATGAGCAGGAATACTGGAGTGATGGAGGTAGATATGTATATGTATAAACATACTATATACAGGGTCAGTACCAATACCATATCTACAATTAGCAGGAATACTGGAGTGATGAAGGTAGATATGTATATGTATAAACATACTATATACAGGGTCAGTACCAATACCATATCTACAATGAGCAGGAATACTGGAGTGATGAAGGTAGATATGTATAAACATACTATATACAGGGTCAGTTCCAATACCATATCTACAATGAGCAGGAATACTGGAGTGATGAAGGTAGATATGTATATGGATAAACATACTATATACAGGGTCAGTTCCAATACCATATCTACAATGAGCAGGAATACTGGAGTGATGAAGGTAGATATGTATATGGATAAACATACTATATACAGGGTCAGTTCCAATACCATATCTACAATGAGCAGGAATACTGGAGTGATGAAGGTAGATATGTATATGGATAAACATACTATATACAGGGTCAGTTCCAATACCATATCTACAATGAGCAGGAATACTGGAGTGATGAAGGTAGATATGTATAAACATACTATATACAGGGTCAGTACCAATACCATATCTACAATGAGCAGGAATACTGGAGTGATGAAGGTAGATATGTATAAACATACTATATACAGGGTCAGTTCCAATAACATATCTACAATGAGCAGGAATACTGGAGTGATGAAGGTAGATATGTATAAACATACTATATACAGGGTCAGTTCCAATACCATATCTACAATGAGCAGGAATACTGGAGTGATGGAGGTAGATATGTATATGTATAAACATACTATATACAGGGTCAGTTCCAATACCATATCTACAATGAGCAGGAATACTGGAGTGATGAAGGTACTGTAGATATAACATTTGGTGACTATTATTTTACAGTCATATAAACGTTTCAGCTACATAGTAATGAATAACTGTCTTTCATTTATTTTGGATTCGCAGAAACAAGTTAATTGTGTCACGTGCTAGAAAGTTCCCATTGTTTCAATACATTCTGTACCAAACTATTCACTAGAAAATATGGGCCTCTCTCTCCCTCTCTTTCTCACTCTCTCTCCCTCTCTCAGGAGTCGTACTGTAATTACTCTACTGTGGAGGACCTTGAGATTAATGGCTCTAATTAGGGCTGTGTGTGTGTGTGTGTGCGTGTGTGTGTGTGTGTGTGTGTGTGTGTGTGTGTGTGTGTGTGAGTACATTATGTATGAGCTAATAACTATATTTAAAGTTTGACAGTTTAAAGGCAGTAAATACGCAAGATAAAATGGAAGGCATGCAAAGAAAACGGTCATACATGCTGCCATATCCGTTAAAACTTCAGAAGCTGCTGGCCTATCCACTGAGCTAATTTCATACGCCTGTTGATGTTCCAACTAGTTTCAAACTTTCCCGACGAGGGTATATTCTCTCATTCCCAGACAAAGGGTAAGTGACCTGAAGCATTGTTTGACAGTCTGGATCATTATTTTGACCCTCAGAATTATATCCAGGCCTATAGGCCAACGAATAGCCAGTTAGAAACAGTATCGTCGTGTCTTGTGCAGTGTGCTAGTATAGACCATCACATTAGTAGGCTGACATGATTAGACAATACACTGTATTAATTTGACGGTATTTATCAGTTCATGGCGATTCCACTGGTAGGCTAAAGAAATAGCTGAGCATCCAATATGGACCCTATAGCTGACTCGACACGCGTAAATTCCCAACAATGGACTACATGGGTCTATGTGTTGCCCCTGCATGCCACAGTAAGCTTGTTCTGCCGATTGAAAACACAATGCGGGCATTTTGACGGATGGAACAGTGGGTCCTCGGCCACACACACACACACACACACACACACACACACACACACACACATATGGGCCTACTACGGTAATAGGCCTACTGCATAGTCGAATCTCAGCCGGAGAATAGGCTGTTGACATGTCGTTAGAATGCGTATGGAAGCTATTCGCCTGTTGGAAATAATGCATGCCTTGCAAAGAGCCTAGTAAGCAAATTTGACACTTCCCTCAAACCATCCAGCTGTTTTAGACATCGCTGCTTCCCTCTGATCTATCAGCTACAGTGTGCGCTACCGACGTTTTGATAACGTTTCTCGCACAGACCCTGTCCCCCAGTTCCTCTCCTCCCCACCCTCTCTCTCTCTCCGCCCTGGCTTGGGAAACCCGAATTCGTGACCGATGACTCTCTCTTTCCCTTAAGCGCTGCTTTTCCATGACCAAAATCGGGAAGACAAGCGCACATAAACCGCAAATAAGTACACGGTTCTGTAAAGAGGTGATATAAACAGATAAAATAGAATGATATTTCCCAACTCACCTCCGAATGCGCTGTATTCCTGATTTAAAGGGGCAGCTTCGTTGGTTCCACAGTCCGTTCGTTCAATCTCGGTTTTTACCGAATCAAACGCCACCCCCTCTGTTGGCTAGCGGTGTCTGTCCACCCTATTCCCCCCTCCCTCACTCCGTCACTTCTGACAGCCAGCTAGCGCTCTCACACACCAACTTGATTTCCCCCTTGAGAAAAACAAAAGGGTTGGTTCAGACCATAAAGGATGAAGTTGCCGTTAGACGTCGATCTAAGTTCAGTTTTGCGTTTTTCCCACCAATGGTTAAGGTTAGAATTGGGGAGGATGAGCAGATCCTAGATCAGTGGTTACGGGAGTTCAATAAGATGGCCCTTGTTCCAAATCGAAAACCAATCGGTATTATACAATTGCACAAACATTTCGGTTGTGGCGCTTTATGTAGGTCTATCGAACATCAGATATTAATGTAAGTATTTTCTCTTTCCCGGTGTGTGCCCGGAGTGTGAGCTGCTTTCAATGTATCCGCTATACGCATCTGGACACCGAGTTGATACAGTATCAAACAGCAGGGTGCAGTAACATATATACACGCAGGGAGGCGCCCTTACTCAATGTTATTTACAAAGGGAAAGGACTCTTCATTCCGACTGATATACAAGCTACATGCTGGGCCTGGTCTCTGCCGTATTTTCACCTATAGTCGATCACAAACACACACATACAGACACATACAGACACATACATACAGACACATACAGACAGACAGACAGACAGACAGACAGACAGACAGACAGACAGACAGACAGACAGACAGACAGACGCAGACAGACAGACAGACAGACAGACAGACAGACCAAAGGTTTCCCATACAGTGGCAGTCTATAGTCATTCCCCACTTTAGTGGGCTTTTTATATCCACCAGAGAGCTAAAAATAGCAGGGAGAGGAGAGAGAGAGAGAGAAAGGTAGGGTGAGAAAGAGAGAGCGAGGGAGGGAGAAAGAGAGAGGGAGTGAGCGAGGGAGGGAGAAAGAGAGAGGGAGGGAGAAAGAGAGGGAGATAGCGAGGGAGGGAGAAAGAGAGGGAGAGAGCGAGGGAGGGAGAAAGAGAGAGGGAGATAGCGAGGGAGGGAGAAAGAGAGAGGGAGATAGCGAGGGAGTGAGAGAGGGAGGGAGAAAGAGAGGGAGAAAGAGAGAGGGAGGGAGAAAGAGAGAGGGAGGGAGAAAGAGAGGGAGAAAGAGAGAGGGAGGGAGAAAGAGAGAGGGAGGGAGAAAGAGAGAGGGAGGGAGAAAGAGAGAGGGAGGGTGGAGGAGAGAGGGAGGGAGAAAGAGAGGGAGAAAGAGAGAGGGAGGGAGAAAGAGAGAGGGAGGGAGAAAGAGAGGGAGAGAGCATTTACCGCATTGGCCTCATTTCTACTGAAGTGTGAAATTATGCTGATGCTACATTTAGCTTTCATTTCCTCTCCTTTGATGTCTCTCTCTCTCTCTCTCTCTCTCTCCTTTCTCTTTTCCCCTCCATCTTTCTTCCATCTCTCTCTCTCTCTCTCTCTCTCTCTCTCTCTCTCTCTCTCTCTCTCTCTCTCTCTCTCTCCTTTCTCTTTTACCCTCCATCTTTCTTCCATCTCTCTCTCGTTCCTCTCTTTCTCCCCTCCCTCCCTCTGTCTCTCTCTCCCTCCCTCTTGCTCACCCCTCTCCCCTCCCTCTCTCTCCCTCCCTCTCTCTGATGTGAGCAGTAGCTAAAGCACTAACACAAACTACAAAACATTGCAGTACGCTAAGAATCTGGATCAGTACTGAATTGGAATTCTCACAGTACCATTTGGACTCTAGATCAGTTTAGCAGTATATGAGCATGTAACAGAGGTCGTTTGGTGAACCAAGCTCAAGTGATCAGTAACCAAACCACCTAGACTTTAGCTCACCGGGTGAACACAGTCTTGTGGCGCACAGATGACCCGGGATTAAACCCAGTTGGTCAAAAGACTAAGGACTGTATTTCTGTTAAATCAGCTGGGTTTAAAATCCTCACCATCACCCTGAACTGTTACTAGTCAGTAGCCCCCAGTAGGTGCTAAAATGGCTGCCATAGAATGATGTGATGTTATCTAAGAGCATTGTCATAGTTATGTGTTCAAACCAAAATGGCCATAGTCTCTCTATACATTATATGACTCATGAGGGGTGACTAAAGGGACACATACACTCTCTCTGTCTCTCTCTCTCTCTCTCTCTCTCTCTCTCTCCCTGTTCTCTCTTCCCACCTCTCTCTGACTCATAAAGCCTGTGAGTAACTCCATTCTCCATGAGATGGCTGTTAAATTCATTATACCCTGGGTCGGGTGTGTGTGTGTTGTTTGTTTTATAGCCTCTATGTTAAAACAGGGTCAACTGTGTTTGTGTTTTATAGTCTCTATGTTAAAACAGGGTCAACTGTGTTTGTGTTGTATAGTCTCTATGTTAAAACAGGGTCAACTGTGTTTGTGTTTTATAGTCTCTATGTTAAAACAGGGTCAACTGTGTTTGTGTTTTATAGCCTCTATGTTAAAACAGGGTCAACTGTGTTTGTGTTTTATAGTCTCTATGTTAAAACAGGGTCAACTGTGTTTGTGTTTTATAGTCTCTATGTTAAAACAGGGTCAACTGTGTTTGTGTTGTATAGCCTCTATGTTAAAACAGGGTCAACTGTGTTTGTGTTTTATAGCCTCTATGTTAAAACAGGGTCAACTGTGTTTGTGTTTTATAGTCTCTATGTTAAAACAGGGTCAACTGTGTTTGTGTTTTATAGTCTCTATGTTAAAACAGGGTCAACTGTGTTTGTGTTTTATAGTCTCTATGTTAAAACAGGGTCAACTGTGTTTGTGTTTTATAGTCTCTATGTTAAAACAGGGTCAACTGTGTTTGTGTTTTATAGCCTCTATGTTAAAACAGGGTCAACTGTGTTTGTGTTTTATAGTCTCTATGTTAAAACAGGGTCAACTGTGTTTGTGTTGTATAGTCTCTATGTTAAAACAGGGTCAACTGTGTTTGTGTTGTATAGTCTCTATGTTAAAACAGGGTCAACTGTGTTTGTGTTGTATAGCCTCTATGTTAAAACAGGGTCAACTGTGTTTGTGTTTTATAGCCTCTATGTTAAAACAGGGTCAACTGTGTTTGTGTTTTATAGTCTCTATGTTAAAACAGGGTCAACTGTGTTTGTGTTGTATAGTCTCTATGTTAAAACAGGGTCAACTGTGTTTGTGTTGTATAGTCTCTATGTTAAAACAGGGTCAACTGTGTTTGTGTTTTATAGTCTCTATGTTAAAACAGGGTCAACTGTGTTTGTGTTGTATAGTCTCTATGTTAAAACAGGGTCAACTGTGTTTGTGTTTTATAGTCTCTATGTTAAAACAGTGTCAACTGTGTTTGTGTTTTATAGTCTCTATGTTAAAACAGGGTCAACTGTGTTTGTGTTTTATAGTATCTATGTTAAAACAGGGTCAACTGTGTTTGTGTTTTATAGTCTCTATTTTAAAACAGGGTCAACTGTGTTTGTGTTTTATAGTCTCTATTTTAAAACAGGGCCAACTGTGTTTGTGTTGTATAGACTCTATGTTAAAACAGTGTCAACTGTGTTTGTGTTTGTGATGGTGTATGTTAAAACAGGGTCAACTGTGTTTGTGTTTGTGATGGTGTATGTTAAAACATTGTTAACGGTGGGTGTTGTATGTAAACAGCATTATGTCAGTTATGTTAGAGGCTAATTAGTTACACTTTAACAAGGATGGCATCAAGAGTGTATGTTTGTGTAACCTCGGAGGCACGTGAAGGGTGTGTGTGTGTTATCAGGGTGTGTGTCACCCTCATAATCATTCAACAGAGGGCTGCTAACCTTAGGTCTTAGGTCTCTTCACATTACATTACAGCCTCCCCCCCCCACACACACACCACACACACACCACACACACACACACACACACACACACACACACACACACACACACACACACACACACACACACACTCTGCCTAGAAGATCTATGGCTGTCGTAACGCATCACCTGGGTCACACCACATTCTGACGTGGCAACCGTCACCGTCACTGAGTCGCCATAGCAACCACATTGGGTGAAGAATCCTCAAGCAGATAGAGAAAGAGAGACTGTGCTTTGCAGGCATGCTGTCAGGGAGTGGAGAACAGTATGACACAGTATGAGGCTGCAAGCTGTTGTCATGGTGCGTTCAAGACAACTGGGATCTCTGAAAAGAAACAAGCTCCGATTGGGAAAAATCATGTCATAGAAGTCAGGGCTCTAGGATGATGCCCAAGTTTCTGACTTGTAATTCCGAGTTAGATGACCTTTCCAAATGATTTTTCCCATTCAGAGCTCTTTTTTTTTTGTCTTTTTGGGGGGGTCTTGCGCTCACCGAAATCGGAAGTCTGAGGTCGGAGATTTACTAGTTCCGAGTTGTCTTGAACGCACCATCAGTCCACGTAACCGACCTAGTATCTAACCTGGTTATCTATACCAGGGTATACTCGGTCCTATACACCCTCTGGGTGCACATTTGGGGTTTTGCCCTAGCACTACACAGCTGATTCAAATAACCAGCTTATCATCAAGCTTTGATTATTTTCATCAGCTGTGTAGTGCTAGGGCAAAAAAACTAAAAGTGCGCTCATAGGGGGGCCCAGGACCAAGTTTGGGAAACCTTGATCTATACAATGCAAGACCATGTCAGCCCACTAAGCAAAATCCTAGGTGTTCAATATAAGAGCCAACCGTGGTCATCAGGTCACAGACCAGCTTATCTTTCTGTCATTTCACACACATTGTGAAAGGAAATATCACACAAAAGGCAGATTCTTAACTGTTGTTTTTATTAGGAAAATCCTTTTGCAGATTCGATATGATAATTTCGTCATATACATGATATCTTATAGTTAGGATGCATTGCCACAGTACATTATAGTAGGAAGACTATTGCTAGAATAAATAGCTAGAATAATTCTAATAATAACTATATTAAAAATAAAATAATAAAATGTCTATACATGATCATTATGTTAAAAAAAATGTCCAAACAAAAAACATGTTTACAAAAACAATAAGAGATTAAAAACAGTTACACTTTTCAAACCAAAGACATTATTAATGCAGAAGAATTATAATAATAAAATACAAATATGTTAATTTCACAGTTTGCGTCCTTATTGGTTCTCATGCTGGCTGGGAGGAACACTTATTGGGGCCATGCAGGGAGGGAAGGACAGAGATGGAGGTTAGTAGAACTACACTGCCCAGAAGTCATTGCACCCCTCAGAGGCCCGGTCCAGAAACAACTTGGAGGCACTTCCACGTTTTGTGTTTGGCAGAGCAGACAAGCGTAAACAATATGGTGGAAGTTCCCCAAAGCCTAATAGTTAACCTTGTCCTCTATCCAGTCCCTTCAGGTATTTGAACTGCTAGGGGCTAGGAGTTGTTTCTGGGCTGATAGTATGATCTAGGGGGATGCAAAAATTACAAACTGCATCCTTGGTAGGCTTGAGTTTATAGAACATGTTTCTGATTAACTACACTCAATGAACTACTCTTCCCATAGTCCTTTGTGCCACTTCTCTTCTGCAACATGATCATTGCCCATTTTCCAGCTACATGACTTTCTGATAACACACATCAGTGAAAGGCTGTAGGGTCTTTTTCAGGTAGAAACTACGTAGAACAGACAACTATCTGGCTTGTATAATCTATTCTAGAATCATATCAGCTCTGTTCTGTGTGTTTCTATCTTGGTTTTGATTCAGCCATACAGCAGCCTCTTTGTCCATTCATGAGTCATTATAGGAATGCTCTCTGAACCCATTCCTAACTTGACATACAACAAAATCAGACTTTCACGTAAATCATGTTATTGATATATTTGTGAGGAAAGTCTAGTTTTGTGTGTGGATCTCAAGACAGGATCCAGCACTCTAAACTACACACGCGAAAAAAGAAACCCTCTCATTGGTTCATTTCTGGAGGACTCTGCCCATTTGGGCTCTGGCCAGTCCCCCAGGTGTTCAACCAATGAGGTGAGAGATCTTCCTCAGGGCCCATCCCTTCTCTGATTATAATAACGTTCTGTGGAATCACAGTTGGCAGCTCTATCTTTTCACTCCTAAGAGAACCACACTACCCACAATCCTTTGAGGAGGGCAAAGGGGGCCATGATGTCTCCATTCCCTAACATTTCTAAATCCTCTATCCACCTCCAGCTATATCACTCTAATTGCTATTTACAGCTATCTACAGATGTGGAGTGAAGGGAAGTGGTAAAACTAATAGGAACCGTACAACAGACGGGTTACAGGGTGACACAGTAGTGCAGAAAAAGAGACAATGTGCAAACCTCACGACACCCTATTCCCTATGTAGTGCACTACTTTTGACCAGAATCACATCGGGGGATAGGGTGCCGCATGAGACGCAGATAATGAGGTTTCTGTGGCACAGAGGACTGCTCGCTGTCTGCTTGGTGTGTACTGTGTACAGTACGTGTGTGTATGTGTGTGTGTGTGCATGAGCCTGAGCAGTGTGACTCATGCAGAACGTGTGGGTCATCTCCACAAGGAACCTCTGACAGACACTTCATAAAACCACATTAACACACACACTGAATATTGTGGGAGGATAGGGTAAAGGTGTCTGTGCTGATTCAAACTAACACTATTGAGTGCACTGTACACACACACACACACACACACACACACACACACACACACACACACACACACACACACACACACACACACACACACACACACACACACACACACACACACACACACACACACACACTAGTTTGATACTATTTGATGTAGAACATTTCACATAATTCATTAAAATGTGGGTTATGTCAATCTGATCTGAATAATAGATGACTGTATACTATATTATAGTTCTAGTGTAATACTGCACTATAACACTGTTTTCTAATCAGATACAGGACCTTTTCCTGAGCATGTGATCTGAACAACAACAACTCTGAGCCTTAGCTATAGCCTACAACTGGGGATCAGCGTTTTCCTGGTCAGGGCATGAGGTCAGGAAAACATTTGGGCCATAAATATAACACAGCACATAGCAACACAACGTACCTTCTCAATACCCTATACACAGTGGCCACCAGGGATGGGGACCTTCCTCTTTCTAATTCAGTCTATTCAATTTGCCCATTGTTTTTCAATGACAGATTTTTCCTTTCATGAACAGCATTTCAATGAATATTCTGAATTGAAAATGAACTCCAATCCCTGGTTGAAACTCTAATCAATTCCGTGCTTCTTTACTAGAGAGAGATATGAAGGGGTGTTTTCTACTTCTTTGGGTCCAACGGTGTTATTCCAGAAAGACAGTTTAGATCTGGGTTCCCTCACATAGTGTGTTCAAAATGGTACCCTATATAGTGAATTACTTTAGATCAGAGCATATGGGCTCTGGTCAAAAAGTAGTGCACTGTATAGGGAATAGGGTGCCATTTGCGATGCAGCTTAGCCTTTTGTCTGTTTCGTTACAATACCGTGCTATATAACCAATCCACAGCCTTATGGTGACCTTTACACACGTTTAAATACCGTACACTGTACACATTACAAGTCACCTGGAATAATAACTACTGGATAGCTCCTCCCTCCTTCCCCCACCTCTGTTCAAAATATATTGGCCGTTATTTATTCTGCAAGATAGATAACGGAACATGGTAAAACAAAAACAAAACGTCAATCAAATGATTGTGCTTTTAGCTCTCCTGTATAGTAAGAAGTAGGATGACTTTGTCCATAAATGCTGATCTAAGATCAGTTTTGCATTCCCCCCTAATGGTTAAAGTTATGATTTGGGGAGTAAGCTGATCCTAGATCTGCGCTTAGGGGCAACTTCCACCTGGAGTATATATTCTGTACTTTGACAAACAACCTTATTGCTTTACATAAACCAATAGAGGTGTTTGGGACAATAATATAATTACATTTACATAATAATATCACTCCTTTTTCATTTACATACTATGTAGGAATACACTTGGTGAATGACCACTGGTCTCCAAAAAGCGTGTATGTGTGCATTTATCTTTGTGTGTGTGACATTAAGTGCAATGTGATGGTATTTGCATGGCATAAAACTAATCGAGTGTCTTTCCTCCGTCGAGCAGAGTCGTCACTCCATCCTGTCTGTGCTTCTCTGTGTATGAAGAGGATTCAGCTGCTTGGCATGGGAAACACAAGGCCAACAGAAAGGCTCCTCACATGAAACAACAAGGGCCAAAGCCAACCGACGCAAACATTCCCAGTGACATCATCCGCAGTAGTCCCAGTCCAAATCCCACAACAAACTTTTCTAATACCTCTTCACATGTTCCAAGTCCACTCCATCATCCATCCAACCAAAGTCCAACTACCAAGTGTCCCAGGGAGACTTCTTAACATTTCAGTCCAACTACCAAGTGTCCCAGGCAGACTTCTTAACATTTCAGTCCAACTACCAAGTGTCCCAGGTAGACTTCTTAACATTTCAGTCCAACTACCAAGTGTCCCAGGCAGACTTCTTAACATTTCAGTCCAACTACCAAGTGTCCCAGGCAGACTTCTTAACATTTCAGTCCAACTACCAAGTGTCCCAGGCAGACTTCTTAACATTTCAATCCAACTACCAAGTGTCCCAGGCAGACTTAATATTTCAGTCCAACTACCAAGTGTCCCAGGCAGACTTCTTAACATTTCAATCCAACTACCAAGTGTCCCAGGCAGACTTCTTAACATTTCAATCCAACTACCAAGTGTCCCAGGCAGACTTCTTAACATTTCAGTCCAACTACCAAGTGTCCCAGGCAGACTTCTTAATATTTCAGTCCAACTACCAAGTGTCTCAGGCAGACTTCTTAACATTTCAGTCCAACTACCAAGTGTCTCAGGCAGACTTCTTAACATTTCAGTCCAACTACCAAGTGTCTCAGGCAGACTTCTTAACATTTCAGTCCAACTACCAAGTGTCCCAGGCAGACTTCTTAATATTTCAGTCCAACTACCAAGTGTCCCAGGCAGACTTCTTAACATTTCAGTCCAACTACCAAGTGTCCCAGGCAGACTTCTTAACATTTCAGTCCAACTACCAAGTGTCCCAGGCAGACTTCTTAACATTTCAGTCCAACTACCAAGTGTCCCAGGCAGACTTCTTAACATTTCAGTCCAACTACCAAGTGTCCCAGGCAGACTTCTTATTAACATTTCAGTCCAACTACCACATCTTTCTTTCCCGGGTTCTGTTTCCTCGGATTCCAGGTCAGACGTGAACCACGGTCCTTCCCTTGTTTTAACACTGAGCTAAAGTCTTGATCTCACAAGTTCAACGTTTCTCCAGTTCAAATAATGATTTAGAAGCCATTTTGAATGACGAGTTAAGAGGATTCTCCACTTTGCACGATGACAGTTAGACACGGCTAGGGGGTAATACTGTCTGTATCTTTCAGAGGTGCTAGAGAGGGAGGCCATGTATACATAGGATATGTACGTTATGTTGGAGTGTCCCTAGTGTAACATCTAGTGACCTCGCCAAGAGGTTGGGACCTCACGGCGTAATGGCTGAGGTGTTGGACTGATGCAGACAGATGCAGGGTTGCGGGTTGGAGTCGTGTTCAGAATACCCCCCAAATCTTTTCACTACAGTGGGACTGTATGGAGGCTTAGGACCCTGGTCAGGCAGACAGGAAAAGAGAGAGGAGGATACTGAGAGGGAGAGGTATAGAACCCACCAGTGGTCCTCTCTTCACTCTCTTCTCTTTCTCTCCCTCTCCCATTCCTTCTCTTCTATCCTCACACTTTCTGTCTTCCTTGTTACCTCCCTTCCTTCCTTCTCTCCTCTCCATCCCTCTCTCCCTCCTCCTCTCTACATCACACTACATTTTCCCTTCAGTCTCTCGGCTCTGGACTGTTTTCCGGACCGTTTCCCGTCGATGTTGAGACTCATGTTTCTCTTCTTGTCCAGGTTGAGCAGCTCCTGGAACAGCTCGGTCACGTTGTGGTTGGTCTTTGCTGACGTCTCCATGAACGCACACTTCCACGTGGTCGCCTTGAAGACCACACAGTAGGATTATTAATAGTATTCATTTTATTATTGTTATTAACAGGAGAAAGTAGAAAGGGAATTCGCTTCACAGTAATCGGCCCAACAATACCAGACCTGGGTAAAATATACATATCAACTACTTTAAGGTGGGCTTTATTTAACTTGGTGTTTGCACTTTTGGCACTATTCCAAACTGAATCAATATTTTAAAGTATTTGACATTATGTAGGCCTATTGAACCAAGGACTGAAAAATACATTTTTTTAACATTTCAGATGTCAACGTTACAGACCTGTGCCTCTCCATCTTTAGTCTCCACCTCTCTCTGGGTCTCATCACTCTTGTTGCCCACCAACATGATGGGGATGGCCTCTATGTTCCCCTTTATGGCTATCACCTGGAGAACAGAAGGAGAGATTACAACACACAGTCACCCACAGTCACACACAGTCACCCACAGTCACACACAGTCACCCACAGTCACCCACAGTCACACACAGTCACCCACAGTCACACACAGTCACACACAGTCACCCACAGTCACACACAGTCACCCACAGTCACCCACAGTCACACACAGTCACCCACAGTCACACACAGTCACACACAGTCACCCACAGTCACACACAGTCACACACAGTCACACACAGTCACCCACAGTCACCCACAGTCACCCACAGTCACCCACAGTCACACAGACCTGTTGGTAGATAGGTTTCAGTTCTTCCAGTGACTGTTTGCTGGTTACAGAGTAGACCAGTATGAAGGCATGTCCTTTAGATATGGACAGCCTCTGCATGGCAGGGAACTGGTGACTGCCTGTTGTATCAGTTATCTGGAGAGTACACACACTCTTATCACAGCTGATCACCTGTAGACACACACACACACACACACAATTACTATCATTAGGATATTACATCATTATTCATTGAAAAACATTGCTTATACTCAATGCTCTTTTGATCACTAAGTTGTATCATTTGACTTGGTGCATCAGATCAGTGGATAAAATAGCCCTCTGGACACACTATATATGGTCTATGCATCAGATAAAGCAGTTGGCCTACTGCCCATCCCTGATTACCTGTCAATGCATCGCTTTGTCTGAAACAGCACCCTATTCTCTGAAGTGCACTATGTTCAGGCCATGGTCAAAGTAGTGGACTAAACAGGGATTAGGGTGCCATTCCAGACGCAGCCTCTGTCTTCCTTCCTCTCCTCCACCTCCTCTCCCTGTCTCACCTGTCGATAGGTGTCCTCCACAGTGGGAATATAGGTGTCCCTGTCTCACCTGTCGATAGGTGTCCTCCACAGTGGGAATATAGGTGTCCCTGTCTCACCTGTCGATAGGTGTCCTCCACAGTGGGAATATAGGTGTCCCTGAAGGTGCCTTTAACGAAGCGTAGGACCAGGGAGCTCTTCCCCACTCCCCCCGCTCCAAACACCACCACCCTGTAGTCATTACTCTGCTCAGGCATGCTGCCCCCTACTGCCTGGACACAGTATTACAACACAAGAGAGAGAGAGGTAGAGAGAGAGAGGTAGAGAGAGAGAGAGAACGAGAGAGAGAACGAGAGAGAGAACGAGAGAGAGAACGAGAGAGAGAGAGAACGAGAGAGAGAGAACGAGAGAATGAGAGAGAGAGAAAGAGAGAGAGAGAAAGAAAGAGAGAGAGCGAACGAGAGAGAGCAAACGAGAGAGAGAGAGAAAGAGAGAGAGAGAACGAGAGAGAGAGAATTGCAGTTATTTTGTGGAGGTCATAAAACAGAGGTTAGAGGTAA
This sequence comes from Salmo salar, assembly GCF_965601325.2. Lineage (NCBI taxonomy): Eukaryota > Metazoa > Chordata > Actinopteri > Salmoniformes > Salmonidae > Salmo > Salmo salar. The sequence continues at coordinate 14,751,347 of NC_138307.1, forward strand.
AAGGTGAAACAAAGTCCTGTACTGACTCCAGGTAGAAACAGCCACATGTACTGACCACAGGTAGAGACAGCCACATGTACTGACTCCAGGTAGAGACAGCCACACGTACTGACTCCAGGTAGAGACAGCCACATGTACTGACTCCAGGTAGAGACAGCCACATGTACTGACTCCAGGTAGAAACAGCCACATGTACTGACTCCAGGTAGAAACAGCCACATGTACTGACTCCAGGTAGAGACAGCCACATGTACTGACTCCAGGTAGAGACAGCCACATGTACTGACTCCAGGTAGAGACAGCCACATGTACTGACTCCAGGTAGAGACAGCCACATGTACTGACTCCAGGTAGAGACAGCCACATGTACTGACCCCAGGTAGAGACAGCCACATGTACTGACCACAGGTAGAAACAGCCACATGTACTGACCACAGGTAGAAACAGCCACACGTACTGACCACAGGTAGAAACAGCCACACGTACTGACTCCAGGTAGAGACAGCCACATGTACTGACTCCAGGTAGAGACAGCCACATGTACTGACTCCAGGTAGAGACAGCCACATGTACTGACTCCAGGTAGAGACAGCCACATGTACTGACTCCAGGTAGAGACAGCCACATGTACTGACTCCAGGTAGAGACAGCCACACGTACTGACTCCAGGTAGAGACAGCCACACGTACTGACTCCAGGTAGAGACAGCCACATGTACTGACTCCAGGTAGAGACAGCCACATGTACTGACTCCAGGTAGAGACAGCCACATGTACTGACTGCAGGTAGAGACAGCCACATGTACTGACTCCAGGTAGAGACAGCCACACGTACTGACTCCAGGTAGAGACAGCCACATGTACTGACTCCAGGTAGAAACAGCCACATGTACTGACTCCAGGTAGAGACAGCCACATGTACTGACTCCAGGTAGAGACAGCCACATGTACTGACTCCAGGTAGAGACAGCCACATGTACTGACTCCAGGTAGAGACAGCCACATGTACTGACTCCAGGTAGAGACAGCCACATGTACTGACTCCAGGTAGAGACAGCCACATGTACTGACTCCAGGTAGAGACAGCCACATGTACTGACTCCAGGTAGAGACAGCCACATGTACTGACTCACAGGTAGAGACAGCCACATGTACTGACCCCAGGTAGAGACAGCCACATGTACTGACCACAGGTAGAGACAGCCACATGTACTGACTCCAGGTAGAGACAGCCACATGTACTGACTCCAGGTAGAGACAGCCACATGTACTGACTCCAGGTAGAGACAGCCACATGTACTGACTCCAGGTAGAGACAGCCACATGTACTGACTCCAGGTAGAGACAGCCACATGTACTGACTCCAGGTAGAGACAGCCACACGTACTGACTCCAGGTAGAGACAGCCACATGTACTGACTCCAGGTAGAGACAGCCACATGTACTGACTCCAGGTAGAGACAGCCACATGTACTGACTCCAGGTAGAGACAGCCACATGTACTGACTCCAGGTAGAGACAGCCACATGTACTGACTCCAGGTAGAGACAGCCACACGTACTGACTCCAGGTAGAGACAGCCACATGTACTGACCCCAGGTAGAGACAGCCACATGTACTGACTCCAGGTAGAGACAGCCACATGTACTGACCCCAGGTAGAGACAGCCACATGTACTGACTCCAGGTAGAGACAGCCACATGTACTGACTCCAGGTAGAGACAGCCACATGTACTGACTCCAGGTAGAGACAGCCACATGTACTGACTCCAGGTAGAGACAGCCACATGTACTGACTCCAGGTAGAGACAGCCACACGTACTGACTCCAGGTAGAGACAGCCACATGTACTGACCCCAGGTAGAGACAGCCACATGTACTGACCCCAGGTAGAGACAGCCACATGTACTGACTCCAGGTAGAGACAGCCACATGTACTGACCCCAGGTAGAGACAGCCACATGTACTGACTCCAGGTAGAGACAGCCACATGTACTGACTCCAGGTAGAGACAGCCACATGTACTGACTCCAGGTAGAGACAGCCACACGTACTGACTCCAGGTAGAGACAGCCACATGTACTGACCACAGGTAGAAACAGCCACACGTACTGATGAAACAAAAGCTTTGAACTACCGTTAACTTACCACAACTCATCTTTCTGTATCTGAACCTATTCCTCAAATACTATTCTGCATTCTTGGCAGTATGTGTGTGTGTGTATTATTGAACAGCTCTGGGGCTAAACACTGGTTATAAGGACCTCTAACACCAAATGACAACACTGGAATTACAATCCCACTTCAAACTAGAACAACACCACTAGGTGCAGACATGCTAATATTCATGGACCAATGTGGGAATTTCAGTCTAAAGGTCCCACACACACACACACACACACACACACACACACACACACACACACACACACACACACACACACACACACACACACACACACACACACACACACACACACACACACACACACACACACACACACACACACACACACCCTCTTCCGTCCTTGACACTAGGGCACAGAGATTGATGACACTCTTACCAAATGGGACTGTCTCACTCTGACCACCTTTCTTTCCTTCTCTGATGAATAGAGATGGAAGGATAGAGAGCTTTAATGAATGGTGTAAATGCATCTGGACCAGCCCAGCCAACTCTACATTAGGAGATCACTTTGGCACAGACCAATACTCCTCTACTCAGCATTTGTCCTTCTCTCTCTCCACCTCATCTCTCCTCTTCTCCAGAGTGTGTGTGTGTGTGGTGTGTGTGTGTGTGTGTGTGTGTGTGTGTGTGTGTGTGTGTGTGTGTGTGTGTGTGTGTGTCTGACAGTCTCAGTGGTTAGCTGCCTGAGAGACTGACTGTCTGTCTGTCACACACACACCTGTCAACTTTTTGTATATGTGCAAATGTGTGTGTCGCCCCTATGAATGAATGCAGTTCCACACACACCCTTGGCGTACTTCTGCTGGCAGATCTTATCACAGCTAGCAGAGGTGTGTGTGTCTGCAGCCAGGGGAAATACATACTGATACTCTGTGTACACATGAGTCCAGGCGTCTTCGATTCAATACCTCTCTCTCCACACACACACACACACACACACACACACACACACACACACACACACACACACACACACACACAGAATGGAACCAAACTCTGACTGGGTTTCTCCTGTTCACATCTAGTCACACACTGCTTCATCTGTTCTGTCTGTGGGTGTGCATGCCTGCGCGTGTCCGTGCATGTGTGTGATGGAGAGTGATGCAAACAGAGGAAATGAGCATTCAAATCTCGGTGTCCCGCATATATATTTCACATTAGAAAGCTTTGTTTGTAGAACATTTAAAACCACTTCTTAAGCTGTCTTCATCCCAGTTCTAGACAACAATCCCTTCATTCCATCACTCCAACAGATTTCTCTGACATTAAGATGGGCTTAGTGTGCGTGTGTGTGTTTCTATGTATATAAGTGTGTTTATGCATGTGTGTGTGTTACAGATTGCACTACAGGGGTCTAGTCTTAGCAGCTAATCATTGAGCTTAACCTCTCTGTTCTTCTGGACTGTCTGCATTGACCCAATTCCCAGGTCTTAACTTAGCAGCACACCTCCACACACACACACACAC